>NC_090920.1:3503473-3553473 GCF_040956055.1 Brachionichthys hirsutus | reverse complement strand
CCCCCCACAACGCAGACCAGCCAGCTTCACTAACTACCAACTGCCCTTGATTTGGGAGAAGGGCAGCGTTCTACTCACTGAAACATCCGCCCCGTGCGTTTTTACCCCGCGCTTTGAAACGACTTTATTAAAACATTGATTACCTTCCAGCTTTGGGATTTCACCTTCAGCAGCGAATCAAAGGCCGGATTCACATTCAAATGAGAACCAGCCCCCGCACCTGTCCGTGCGTGACTTTAAACAAAAATTAAAATGCATCCGTCTCCGCTGCTGAGATTGCAAAGTGAGGTTGCGACAGCGAGCGGTGTGGCGTGCCCTTTTAATTAAGACTCAAAAGAGGAATCCTGTCTGCAAAGATGAATTCCGTTGGGAATTGTCCCAGGCGAAGGACAGCGGAGGTGAAGCGCATTCAATCTGCAGGGAAGCGCATTCAATCTGCTTTAAGGGAAGCTGGACCTTAAACTGACATCGATAGATAAATAGACATCAAAGGAAACACATTACCCTTCTGTGATTTTACGCCTTAAATGAGGGACGCTGTCCTGCAGCATCTGTTTGAGACAGAAATGAGGGACGCTGTCCTGCAGCATCTGTTTGAGACAGAAATGAGGGACGCTGTCCTGCAGCATCTGTTTGAGACAGAAATGAGGGACGCTGTCCTGCAGCATCTGTTTGAGACAGAAATGAGGGACGCTGTCCTGCAGCATCTGTTTGAGACAGAAATGAGGGACGCTGTCCTGCAGCATCTGTTTGAGACAGAAATGAGGGACGCTGTCCTGCAGCATCTGTTTGAGACAGAAATGAGGGACGCTGTCCTGCAGCATCTGTTTGAGACAGAAATGAGGGGACGCTGTCCTGCAGCATCTGTTTGCTGTTTGGACCAAAGACTGGAACTAGAACTTGGGACCTTTATCAGGTTTGACATGGAATCTGTTTCCTTTTCTTTTATGTTTAATGCGAATAAAATAATTTAACGTTTAACTCACCGGGACAGAAGACGCAGCGACGCAGCCCCGTGTTTGGTGCTTGAATCCCCGGCAGGGTTCTGCACTTCATTCTGTTCGAGCACCACTTCCTGTCTTCAAACTCACTATTGTTTTTGTATGAGACAAACCGATAGAGGGGGGGGGGGGGGCAGGGTGAAACAGAATCGTCTGTGAACATTTCATTATGGAGGACTTTTTATTGAGTTCTATAAACTGAAGACGTCCGGCTCAGGTTGAGGAAACAGAAAACGATGTTCCTCCTGACATCCCTGAGAGAATGTCTGGATGAGGATGAGGATGAGGATGAGGATGAGGCAGCCTTTTTAAAGTTTAATGCAATCATAGCCTGATCAGAGACCGAATCAGAGACATGATCACCCTGATTATAAATACACGTACAGCTTGTCCTAATGAGGACAATCTGGAGGAAGATGTTAAAACCACTTTGACATTGTCTTCCCTCATCAGACATTTGGACTCCTTGTCTCTGAGACGATGCTTTCAAAGACGTCTTTTGAGGCTCGGGAAGACCTTCCCTCCTCAAAGCTCGTCGGTCGCCGGTCCGACTCAAGCCACGAGTCGTTTGTCGTGAAACAGTCCCCCCGAGGATTCCCAGGCGTCTCTCGTGCCTCTTTGAAAGCCAGAAGCAATGAGGGAAGGGTTCTAACGAGGAGCCGCTAAGTGAACGTCTTTGGTTCCTCAGCAGCTGTCTAATTGGACTCGCCGTGTTTTCGGAGGGAGTTGCAACGAAGGCAGTTCCGGTGACATATTTTTGAGTCAGCTACACTTATACTTTATATATATAAATATCACGCTGCTTGGGCAGAGTTTTATTTGTAGTATTTCCTCCAGTTGATTATTTATGGAGCCTCACGTTTCTCTGGAAACGGATGAACGTCGCCTCGGGCTGGACGATGCAGAAACGGTGGCTGGTTGCTGGTGGCTGGTTGCTGGTGGCTGGTGGCTGGTTGCTGGTGGCTGGTTGCTGGTGGCTGGTGGCTGGTTGCTGGTGGCTGGTTGCTGGTTGCTGGTGGCTGGTGGCTGGTTGCTGGTGGCTGGTGGCTGGTTGCTGGTTGCTGGTGGCTGGTGGCTGGTTGCTGGTGGCTGGTGGCTGGTGGCTGGTGGCTGGTTGCTGGTGGCTGGTGGCTGGTGGCTGGTTGCTGGTGGCTGGTGGCTGGTGGCTGGTTGCTGGTGGCTGGTGGCTGGTTGCTGGTGGCTGGTTGCTGGTGGCTGGTGGCTGGTTGCTGGTGGCTGGTTGCTGGTGGCTGGTGGCTGGTTGCTGGTTGCTGGTTGCTGGTGGCTGGTTGCTGGTGGCTGGTGGCTGGTGGCTGGTGGCTGGTGGCTGGTTGCTGGTGGCTGGTGGCTGGTTGCTGGTGGCTGGTGGCTGGTGGCTGGTTGCTGGTGGCTGGTGGCTGGTTGCTGGTGGCTGGTGGCTGGTTGCTGGTGGCTGGTGGCTGGTGGCTGGTTGCTGGTGGCTGGTGGCTGGTGGCTGGTTGCTGGTGGCTGGTTGCTGGTGGCTGGTGGCTGGTGGCTGGTGGCTGGTGGCTGGTGGCTGGTTGCTGGTGGCTGGTGGCTGGTGGCTGGTGGCTGGTGGCTGGTGGCTCGTTGCTGGTGGCTGGTGGCTGGTGGCTGGTTGCTGGTGGCTGGTTGCTGGTGGCTGGTTGCTGGTGGCTGGTGGCTGGTGGCTGGTGGCTGGTGGCTGGTGGCTGGTTGCTGGTGGCTGGTGGCTGGTGGCTGGTGGCTGGTTGCTGGTGGCTGGTGGCTGGTGGCTGGTGGCTGGTGGCTGGTGGCTGGTTGCTGGTGGCTGGTGGCTGGTGGCTGGTTGCTGGTGGCTGGTGGCTGGTGGCTCGTTGCTGGTGGCTGGTGGCTGGTGGCTGGTTGCTGGTGGCTGGTTGCTGGTGGCTGGTGGCTGGTTGCTGGTTGCTGGTGGCTGGTGGCTGGTGGCTGGTGGCTGGTGGCTGGTGGCTGGTTGCTGGTGGCTGGTGGCTGGTGGCTGGTGGCTGGTTGCTGGTGGCTGGTGGCTGGTGGCTGGTTGCTGGTGGCTGGTGGCTGGTTGCTGGTTGCTGGTTGCTGGTTGCTAAGTAGCGGTTTCATAACCGTATCATGGCAAGTTCTACTGGGGATGAAGAGCAGAGCTGCTGAACTGACTTTATTTTCCTGTCCCCTCTTGAAATATTCCGTTTCTGTTTGTTCTCCATCGTGTTTGTTCTCCTTCCTGTTTGTTCTCCTTTCTGTTTGTTCTCCTTCGTGTTTGTTCTCCTTCGTGTTTGTTCTCCATCGTGTTGCCGCCTTTAATGCATGAATCATGCTCTCGCTGTCCGTGGGGAAGGGAGACGTGGATTTTAATTTGCTCCTCCTCTTCCTCTTTGTCTTTTTCCAGCTCCCCTGACAGACAAGCCGCCCAAAGTTCTCTTCCCTCCGGAGAACCAGATGAGCGTCATCGAGATGGCGATAGGTAAGGAAACGACACTGTCGCCATGGCGTTGCTGCGGCTCGGGGTCAATGCCCGAGTGTCTTTGAGGAGGATATTGAACCCTGGGCGCTCGGTGGAGGTCGACCACGCCTCCTCCGGGGAAGAACACCGCTCCATAAATTGGTCCCGTTCTATTTCCGTGTCTTTGTCCTACTTCGCCGGTTCCTGCCGTGCACGGTGGGAAGTTTCGGGGCCCGCTGATATTCCCAAACATCCTCATCAATTCTTCATGAGCAGCAATTACTGGAATCAGGCCTCTGTTTGAGACGAGCCTCCTGCGTGTTCCGGCGTGTTCCGGCGTGTTCCCGTTATGACGTTGTTTACTTGTTGTCATAAGTTCAGCATAATTGGCGTAATGGCATCGTCACGTCGAGCCTTCGTTGGACCTCGTTTGTCATTTCAGAGGAAGTCCTGATTTTAACTCGTGCTTAAATCAAACGGCTTCTCCTCGTCTGTGTGTTTTAGCGCTAGCGCTGCGTGAATAACTCTCCTCGAAGGCCTCGCAGCTACTTAAGTGGAATAATGGCTCCTTCCCTACGAGGAGCTGTTGGGTGCCAGAGAACGCCAAAGTAGATATAATGGAACATAATGACGCATCGTTTTACAAACAGAGACCCAGGAGGACGAGCTAATGCAACTACTGATGTGGAAACATCAAAAGCATTCCTCACTTGCAACGGGACCCGTAAATTATTGCAATCTAAACTTTTACGAGACAGTTTCTAACTTTTTGCTTTATGCGCCGCTCGCATTGTTTGATACCAAATTCAATCAAGTCGTCGATGAAACAATCTAAAGTTGAGTTGAAGAGTTTATTTCGCAGACGCAGTGAGGTCTGTTTTTAACGGCGATGAAGGAGCGTCGGTTCCCGTTGTTGGATGCGGCTCGCGTTCGTCCCTTCTGAGGAAACGCTGCAGAATCTGCCCTCGCAGCGCGTTCACGTCCGTGATGCGAGCGTTGCTTCGGACGGCCGCCTCGGAACAGCGGCCTTTTGAAGCGCGGGGCCTCGTGGGGAAATGGCCGCTCTGAGCTCAGCTGTTGGTGGAACGGAAAATGGGTCATGATGATGGCCTCCTTTGAAGCGAAACACAACGGGCTTGCAGAGGTAAAAGCCAATCAGGAGATAGGTGCAGCTCAAGTGGGTGATGGGTAAAAGCCTTTCTTGGTCCTCTCAGCTGTTTGAGTGCTTCATAGTGGAGGACGGGGATCATCATTTTTTGATTCTGGATTACTATTTCTTCCAGATAGCCCCTCCCTCGGCAACAGGAAGCTTCATCTTTATTTGGATTTATTTGGATTTTAAATGACTGATTAGGTGGAACTATGTCTCTGCCCTCCGTCTCGATCTTGATTGGCTGTTTAAACTTCAAGCCCTTTCAACTGCCTCCTTCCTCTCTGTGTATCAACTTCATCGCCTTGACAACCGGCATGATGACACCACAACAAGATTCATGAAACTGCAGCCCAGTGAGCAGAAGTCGAGGCCTCCTTGCATCTCTCTTCACGTTGTTCCACGTCGCTGTCCTGTCGGGGGGGGGGGGGGGGGTCTAGTTGTCTTTTGCTGCATTCACTTTTCCCTCTTTTGTTTCCCACAATGCCTTTCGGGATGAATTGGTCGTTTTCAGTCAACGACGGGAAGGAGCTGAGCGACACACCAAAGGTCAAAGGTCGCACCTGCCTGGCTAGCATCGGCGTGCACGCATTCAGAGAACCTTTGTTTTAGTTTGGGAGAGTAAAGATGGAGCAATCGGAGAAATTGATTTTGTATTGCAACTATCATTAAATACTTGTATAATATCTGTCCCACGGCAGAAAGAAAGGCAGAGAGTCACTCCGGCAGATGGTTTTGAAATGCCTAACCTTTATTTGAATGTTGATCATCTCATTATCCGGGAACAGATTCCTTCCTGTCGCTGTATGGATTTTGATCTTCCCATGATCATCTCGCATTGATCCGGGCAGCGTCTTCAGAATGTGATGATAAATACTGACGATCCGGCGCAGGGATGGCGTAGACGTGTGTGATGGATGGCGTTTGAGGTGAATACCGGGGGCCTCGGATAAAGGAAGGAAACGTCATAACGCTCACATGACAGCTTATTGATTCCTTTGCTTTATCAATGCAAGCGGAGATGCAGAAGCCTTTAATAAGAAACACTCACGCATGTTACCGTGGCAACCAAATCTTCTTGCATGAGTATGTACATTCCTCATGTAATTGCACAGAGCGACGCTTTCTGACAGCTCACAGATCCAACGCTGGTTATTTTAGTCAATTAGCTTTTTAATTCACTCCAGGATTAAATGTCCCGTCGTGAAATCCTGTTTGCTTCGTTTGGCTCGCGGCGTCTCCTCCAGATCGATCGCTCGGCAGCGGCGTGATCGACGGCTCTCAAATTAGCATTGATGAACCAAACCGGCTGCAGTCGGGACGAGCGTGAAAAAGCAGCGCACGGTTCCAGGGAAGTTCACGTGCGCACCGCCCGACTGAAGATGAGGAGCAATATTTAGGCTCGTTTGCAGAATGCAACAAAAATAACTTTGAAATGAAAAGCCTCTCACTGGAGGTGGAGACGACGCCGAGTCCATATCGAAGCGAGCGATTTAGTTTAACAAAGGAACGGTCTCCCACGGCACAGCAGGCCCAGTAACGCACACACTTACCCTGACACACACACACACACACTTACCCTGAGACACACACACACACACACTTACCCTGACACACACACACACACACAGCAGGCCCAGTAATGCACACACTTACCCTGAGACACACACACACACACACACACACACACACACTTACCCTGAGACACACACATTTACCCTGAGACACACACACACAGCAGGCCCAGTAATGCACACACTTACCCTGAGACACACACACACACACACACACAGCAGGCCCAATAACGCACACACTTACACTGAGACACACACATTTACCCTGAGACACACACATTTACCCTGAGACACACACACACACAGCAGGCCCAGTAACGCACACACTTACACTGACACACACACACACACAGCAGGCCCAATAACACACACACTTACCCTGAGACACACACATTTACCCTGAGACACACACATTTACCCTGAGACACACACACACACAGCAGGCCCAGTAACGCACACACTTACACTGACACACACACACACAGCAGGCCCAGTAACGCACACACTTACCCTGAGACACACACACACACACACACTTACACTGACACACACACACACACACAGCAGGCCCAGTAACGCACACACTTACCCTGAGACACACACACACACACACACACACACACACTTACCCTGAGACACACACACACACACACACACACACCATTCATCCCTCTAAATGTCACCAGAACACTCCGATGATGCCAAAGGTTGAGAGGCCCTCCGATCAATATTACATCATTTCATTTATTCCCCTCCGGTTATTGTACGTCTGCGAGTGATCCTATCTGCATTCCTGGCGAGTCCCCCCCCCCTACCCCCCCCAGGGAAGGGAAGATGGAGCGAGATACAGGTGAAGAGAGAGGAAGCGGGAGGACAGAGAGTCGGAGGCGATGATGTATGGACGCGTCTTACCTTGAGTTATTACAGATAAGACGACACACTGTCCCAAACGGCTAATAGTCGACCCCCCCATCGACCCCCCCCGAGGCATTACTTCTCGGGTTCTTGCTGTGGTGCTCTTTTGGTTGATTTGAACGCTTGCGTAACTGAAAGCAGCAAGTCTTCTGTTTCCTGCGGTTTCTGTTCTTAGTCCCCCCCCCCACCCCCCCGACTTCTGTCTGCAGCGCACCCACACACGCCATCTCCCGTTAACAGCTGGATGGTGCTTCGAGTCTGAACACCAACGCGCATCAGTCGCCGCTGCGGAGTCGAAGCTTCGCATCCCATCCGATCCTCGATTCGGCATCTGGGCGACTGACAGCTGCGAGGCGGCGCTGCGACAGGCGGCCTCGAGCGACGGCGGCGTTAAGATGAAACTCACCTGTTAGTGACATCCTGTTTAAGGCCAGCAGCATCCTGTCACTGTGCTCCGCCTCCTGCCGCTCTGCTCCGCCTCCTGTCACTGTGCTCCGCCTCCTGTCACTCTGCTCCGCCTCCTGTCGCTCTGCTCCGCCTCTATTTAAAAACCTCAACGGCCGGCTTTTTTCTAGTTTTGTCTCCTGCCTAGCTTGTTTAGCATTTTTCACCTGGGTGCTAAGAAGTAGTAAGTCTGAAGAAAAATGCACCAGCCTCCCCAGGAAAACCCAAACTTCCCCCAGGTTGTCGTTCCCTTGGCAACGCACATGTGAGCCTGATTGAACTAATTGCCCTTGCTGTATTGGCGCCCAAGCAGGTGGCTGTGTTGGTTTCCTTCTGTGCACGCAGGTTGGACAGAGATG
The DNA here is from genome assembly GCF_040956055.1 of Brachionichthys hirsutus. Classification (NCBI taxonomy): domain Eukaryota; kingdom Metazoa; phylum Chordata; class Actinopteri; order Lophiiformes; family Brachionichthyidae; genus Brachionichthys; species Brachionichthys hirsutus. The sequence goes on along the minus strand of NC_090920.1, from coordinate 3,545,611 downwards.
ACAGCGTCTCCTTTCCGCCCGAAGCGTAACCTTGCCCCCCCCCCCCCCTGTCTTTGGTTTCACATTGCTCTTTTTGGCCGACTCCCGACTGCATGCTCGGGGTTTGTGGACATGTGCACACCTGTGATGTCCGGCCAGAGAGCCAGAGACGCGGGGGGGGGGGGGGGGGGTAGTGCTAACAAACTCTGAAAGCCCGGGAACAGAGACGTGCAGTAAGACAACGCCAACACACACATGCACAGACTCAAACGAGCAGAAGCATCATTTGAAAGATGGATGCGGCTCTCGTGGAGCTCCACCTCCTCGAGGCCTTTGATGCTCGGCTCGTCTGCTGTGGTCGGACGCCGTTCTGGGTTCGTGTCGGTCCATCACGCCGACGGCTGTGCTGCTGCTGCAGCTCCGTGGGTGGGACATGAATATGTCTCCACTGCTATGAGTCAGGCAGCACCCTGTTTCTACCTTGGGGGAGTAGAGAACGTGGTTTTTCCTCAGCGGTGGGCGGGGCCCTGACCACGTTATCGCTGCAGACCGTCATTGTTGGGAGAGCGTCCACATTACGGAGGTTATGTTTTAGGATCTTTGTTGCCGGATGAGCGAAGGAAATCCATTAAATTCAATGCAACGCCCATATTTGGGGGAGGATTATTGTCTTGCCATTGGTTGAAACGAGAGGGTGACGTTAGCTTCGCCGAGGCAGCAACGAATATAAAGCTAACGATTAGTTAGCGTCCTCTTGGCCTGTCAACTTTATTTATAATCACCATGCTGGCGTTGACATTGACTACATTTTAGAGGATTAATTGGAACATAGTGATCAAGAAGTCTCTGCAGATAAGAACTTAGCGAATGGAGGATTCAGTGCACTTCTCGCCTTCTGTCCGTCAACACGCCAGCTGGAACTGGGCGGGTCTTATTCTCCTTCAGCATTTCTGGGCAAGAGTCTCCATTTGCGGCTTGCCAACAAAACCGTGCTTCCACGGTTCAACCTATGGCTTTTGGAAGGGACCAACATGTTCCAGACAATGAAACCAAAGTGCCCATAAAATTGTGAAATGATTTATTTTCTTCCGCTGCTCCCCACCGAGAGGAAGCGCAGCGTCCGTGCCAGCTGTCTCGCAGCGCTCAGGTTTAATCTCAGAGACTCAGGGTAGCCGTAGGATGGGAGCCTCCAGTCAGACCCCCCCCGTCTCCCGGCCAACCGCTCGCCACATAGAAGGCACTCAGCATCCCTCGCTGTGGCGGCGGTACTGATATTGATTTCAATTATGAGAGTGACATAGAGGAGGCAAAGCTGCAGCTTCAGCTATCGGCCGGAGCTTTAGCAGAACGTCATGAAGGCTCTTCGTCCAAACGTAGCGACCCAAAACCGGAAGTTATGTGTTGTTCTTACCTTTCATTCATCCTGATCAATGAGTCAGATGCAGGACCAAAATAAGTGTGAGGCTCCTTGACCGAGGTCAAATGAGCTTCACAAAAAGAAGCTGAATCGCAGTTCAAGGAGGAGCGGCTCCTCCTTTGAGCAGGTAGAGGCTGCGTGATTCGGGATTCAGGGACGAGCGCTTGTTCTGACACTGATAATGACATGAGGAGACAAAGCGTCCCAAAGCGTCCCGTGCAGCCGGCGTCCCCCGACTCCGACGCTGGGAGCAATCATTTTCCTTATTTATCTGTTTGGAATCGTCCGTTGCCGAAGCTGTCGGGAAATCTCCACACTTCATACTCTGCATGAAGTGAAACACAAAACATTTCCCTCCTGTGTTTTTAAAAGAGAAAACCAAACTCACCAGAACGATTCCTCAGCGTGTTGCCAAAGGCGCTATTTCTTACCCGTTTCATCCCCAAGAAGAGAACGTGTAAAAGTTTAGCAGCGTGCAGCTTCCTGACACCACATGCAGATTTCCTCAGTGAATCGTTCCAACTTTTAAACACACAAGCAGTTATCCTCTGCTGCCACTCGGGGCTGTCAGGGTGCAGAAGGGTGAAAGTCGACGCTCATGCTCCAACAAACGGCTTTAGTTTAGTTCATTTTGGCAACTTGAAGTAGAACTTGGCACAGGAAACAGATTTTAAATTCACATTAGCATCAAAATATCAGAAATAAATAAATCAGCCCCAGAGTCAGCCCCAGAATCAGCACCAGAGTCAGCTCCAGAGTCAACTCCAGAGTCAGCCCCAGAGTCAGCTCCAGAATCAGCCCCAGAGTCAACTCCAGAATCAGCACCAGAGTCAGCACCAGAGTCAGCACCAGGGTCAGCTCCAGAGTCAGCACCAGGGTCAGCTCCAGAGTGAGCACCAGAGTCAGCACCAGAGTCAGCACCAGAGTCAGCACCAGAGTCAGCACCAGAGTCAGCACCAGAGTCAGCACCAGAGTCAGCTCCAGGGTCAGCACCAGAGTCAACTCCAGAATCAGCACCAAAGTCAGGCAGAGGAGGCGTGGCTTGGAGCCACGGGGGCAGATTTACCTGTTGCACCCAGAGGAGGCGTGGCTTGGGGCCCCGGGGCAGATTTACCTGTTGCACCCAGAGGAGGCGTGGCTTGGAGCCACGGGGCAGATTTACCTGCTGCAACCAGAGGAGGCGTGGCTTGGAGCCCCGGGGCAGATTTACCTGCTGCACCCAGAGGAGGCGTGGCTTGGAGCCCCGGAGCAGATTTACCTGCTGCACCCAGAGGAGGCGTGGCTTGGAGCCCCGGGGCAGATTTACCTGCTGCACCCAGAGGAGGCGTGGCTTGGAGCCCCGGGGCAGATTTACCTGCTGCACCCAGAGCAGACTTGGATTCGCCAGCTGACGCTTCTGCTCATAAAGTTTTACGCTCCCATGTCGGCGTGGCTTCTGCAGACCTGCTGATGGAGGCGGTGCTTTATGTTGGCGTCGGGGGAAGCTTGTAGTTCATTAGCCACCGTTAAATACCGCCGCCGTTATCATCAGGGTCCTGAAGAAGACCGTTAAACCTAATGGAGTCCGGTTTCTGCACGTTGGACCAGCTCCAGCACAGAATTCAGAATAATAGAGCAATTTAGCCGCTTCCCCATCATGATAAAACACAAGAGCCTGAAGACGGCTTCCTGGGTATAATCTACTTCCTGTTATGCTACAGCGCTGTGAGGGATCGCTCGATAGTGGCCAAATTAGGAGGGTATTAATTAGGGCTGCCATAATGTGGTGATAATATGCTTAAACGTCACCATTCAGAGGTTCATCGTTCAGACGGATTACGATTGTTCAATCCGGTCGAACCGCCGGACGCAAAATATACAATAAAACGAGTGTTTTAAAAGTAGGATTTTCTTCTATTTCTTTTTTTTATGAACAGTCAGATGTGTCTTTGTATATCGGTGCTCATACAACGAAGTGAGAATGTGTGTGTGTGTGTGTGTGTGTGAGCTACTCTTATTCTGGATTATTATCTATTCTCTTTTCTTACATGGCAGACAGCAGGTCAGAGACGAGCGGCGCCGGTTCATGTTCCAGCGTTTCTAACGTCGCTCGGCGTTCCCGTTTTCTCCGTTCCTGTATTCCCATCGTGACTGAAGGATGACAGGAGGAAACCTTTCACGGAGTTTGTCAGATGTCGACAGGAAGTGCATCGATTTCCCCTTGTCAGACATGATGTCCGCTCGGCACCTTCTGGCGGCCTTTCCGATTGTTACGGCGTGAACTCGGCTGCGTTGTCTTTTCATTGTCCATCCTCAGAAGCCGGTGACTCATCCGGTGAGAGGCTCATCCGTGTGTGTGCGCGGCCGCGAGGTTCTGCCGGGTTTCCGCTCTGATCAAGATGGCGCCGTCGCGTCTCCACGCCGCCCCACCATCTTATTTTATTTTCGGGGGGTATAATGCGGCGTATCAACACTCATCCAGCAGCCACTCCACTCTCCTCCCACGCCTGCTACCTCTGGGTGTGTGTGTGTGTGCGTGTGTGTGTGTAGCGGATCACACACAGAAGAGACTTGAGGCTGGAAGGCCTGCTTTAATTTGGGGGGGGGGCTGGTTTCATGTTACAGTATAATGGTATTGGCTCTGCCCACTGCTCAAACGCGTTTCTCAGGAGCTGAACGATATGAAGGTGTGGAGGTAATGAGGGACAGAAGAGGACATGTGCCCTTCCAGAGCGGGGGGACAGACGAGGACATGTGCCCTTCCAGAGCGAGGGACGGAAGAGGACATGTCCCCTTCCAGAGCGAGGGACAGACGAGGACATGTCCCCTTCCCGAGGGATGAAGATGGAGCCCTGAGTCCTGCTCCCCCTCCGATCACGATGGATCAAGCTGTCTCCTTCCGGGACTTTGTTTGCGTCCCAGCGGTCCCTGTTTATCACCCTTCCGGGTCCCCGCCCCCCCCGCTGGGTGCCTCCTCGGTGAAGCTCCCAGGCTTCAGAGGTTTGTTCTCCTTTGGGTTCTTTTTGGTTCTCATGTTTTGGATTCTAAGTTTTGTCTGTCCTACTTAGTCCCCCCCCCCCGAGTGAACTCGAGGCCTGATCCACATTTCTCTCTCTCTTTCTCGCTGTCTGCTTGTCGTCCTCTCTCCCTCCATCGCTCATGCTAGTGTCTTCTCTCCATCCGCCTTCCTTCCCTCCCGTCACATTTCTATATGTCTTCGTGTTGTCTCTTGAAGACGAGCAGCACCAGAGGCCCGGCCTCAGCCTGGTACCGTCGGTACCGTCGCCGCCCACCAGCAGAGGCCTTCTCTCAGCCACTCAAACTTAAACAGTTACACTTGGCCTGTGGGCTCCACAACGTAACATCCTACGAGCTGCAGAATCTGTTGCCATGGAGACCTCCCTCTCTCTCTGGAGTGAAGTCACAGCCTGAAGCACAGGAATGTGGACTGCCTGTCTGCTCTGTGTGTGCATGCTTGTGAGACGCGACCCTATAGCAGTCCACAACCAGCTGGCCTTCAGATATTCAGGGTCGTGACCCCACACATTCTGCTGACTGAATAAATGGGTTCTACTCGCGGTGTCTGCTAACAGCCCGACGTCTATGGTCTGAATCTGCTGAAGGACGGATACACTCGCGTAGCTGAACGCCATGTTGGACACAAGCGTCTACATGAATGTGCACGTGTGTGTGGGTGCGTGCATGAGAGCAACCGGCTAGAAGAAGAGAAGATTGTTGTTCCAGTTCAACCGCCACGCAACGGAAACCTGTAAAGACTAGTCTGTCCACGGGTAACTAGCGTCCTCTGAGTCCCACTCAGACTAGTCTGTCCACGGGTAACTAGCGTCCTCTGAGTCCCACTCAGACTAGTGTGTCCACTGTTAACTAGTGTCCTCTGAGTCCCACTCAGACTAGTCTGTCCACGGGTAACTAGCGTCCTCTGAGTCCCACTCAGACTAGTCTGTCCACGGGTAACTAGCGTCCTCTGAGTCCCACTCAGACTAGTCTGTCCACGGTTAACAGACAAGACATTTCTGTCTTTCTAACAACATATCATTTTACATACATGAATATTTACTTGGTTTGGACTTGACCTTTTGTTTGTTTCCTCTTGACCTTCCTCCGGCTTTTACGCAGCCTCGCTCTCCCGCCTCCTCTTCCTCCTCTTCCTCCTCTGCTAGTCTCTTCTGATCATCAAACTGGAACCATCCGTTACACCAGCGAGTAGATAATGCTCGCACGACTCGATGCACCACTCTGATAATTCAGGCAGTGTGAAAGACGGCCGTCCCCAGTGTTGATCAGTGTCCTCCATCCATTGGGCCTCGTCCCCCCCACCTCAGGTCCATCGTTTGATTGTCTTTTCCTCTTCCCGATTCCCCCCCCAGGTCTCAGGAAACTCCATCAGCGAATGTTCATTCGCGGAAATAAAACCTTCCTGATAAATCATCATCATCTCAAGGATTCCCATTCTAAACGTGATTCCACATCCCCTTCCCATTTTCTCCCAAGACGTTCCCGTTGTCTCGAACATGTTAATTAGGCATCCTGGTGGACACGGCCTCCTTCCAGGGCGCCCTGACCCCGGGACGCCACGTCGGGGTCTCCATCACCTTAATGGACAGTCTCCGTGACTTCACCTAAACACAGCCAGGGATATCGATCCACGGTGTTCGGGCGTCGCAGCGCACAATAGCCCCTGATTTAGGGCGTGGCTGGGGGGGCTAGCATTAATCAGGCACGGTTGGAACAGTTGTGTCTGTTTTGCATCAAGCCTGATCTGTCGGCACAAATTCAAACACAATTAGACAAAGACGCGACAACGGCAATCATCGGAATACGATTTGACAAAAATCCCATCAGAAGCAATCCAAAGAAAAGATTTGTTTTTAGGAAGTACTCTCAAGTCGAGAGTCAGCCGCGGCTTTAGTGTAACTTTTGATTGGTTTTGATTTTTGTGTCGTCTTCCTCACCGGATTCATGAGAAATTCATCATCTAGGGAGGAGTTGATGTTAAATTTCTTCCCTTCTCCCCTGCAGGCGTTAGCGTTAGCTTTAGCGTTAGCTCCACAGATGCACCTATGTGTTTCCATGAGATCAATAATGGTGGGCTGTGAACTATCTCTAGCGACGAGGCTGACATCCACCCAAGGACAGAAGACTCTGATTATCCCTGGATTTAGCAGCGGGGTTCTAATCTTCCAGCCCGGGGGGGGGCATCCACACTTTAGTTGCTCTACTGTATAACAGTAATTCTTTGTGATGAGGGTGCAGCAGAGCCGGAGGTCAGTCTGCCGACTGTTGGAAGGCCGTGTAATTTGATCCGCTACTCGAGGCTCTTTTCGTGAAATGAGGCCGGACAGGATTTCTGTTCGGATTCACTCTAGCGTATTCAGCCCGGCTGGTCACATGGCCCCGCCCTGCGGGCTACAAAGCGCATGCAGCCAGTAATCGGCCTTGCATGTGTCCATTCCTCGGCTTTCGACCCTCTTCTTGGCCTGCCCTTTGTTGTTTTAGGAACATCGTGCTTTGCATTCCGAGCTGCACGCCTCCACACCTGAGGATGCGTTTTTCCCAGCGAGGTCTTTCCCATCTAGCAGCCTCGCTGCAGCCGTTGAGGGACGTGCAGGGCGTGCTGGGAGACCGTTGGCCCGATTGAACGGTTTGACAGCAGAATCTAAAGCACTCTGTCATTATTCATCCATACCGTGAACTCCCGGAGCTTCCACCAGCGCCTTTGTTGAATATTACATTGGAACCCACACTGAAGTTTTCTCCGTATTCTCCCAGTTCAGCCCCCGATCCGTCCTCCTTTACCTGGAACACCTGAGGTGTTGGAAAGGAACGCCGGAGCGGCGCTGGAATATCCACCGGTGTGCTCCAGAGAAGATGCGTTGAAGTTACGCTCTAAGTAGATTGTTAGTTTGTTGTTTTGGAAATGCTAAAACTTCAAAGTGACCTAGTTTATCTGGATGTGTCTTCCTGATTTCTCCAGCACTGACGCGTCACAGTGAAATTCCACCAGCGTGCTTATTATACAGCAGCGATACGACTTGTTGTAATAACCTCTTTAGCGATTGTTTTTTACCTAAATGTTTTTTTCCAAATGTTAACCAAACTTGAAAGCCTACCATCTGCTGCATCTGCTGCATCTGCATGCGCCGCCACCGTTGCCACATGGCAAACTCTTTAATTAAAGCAACAGGCTCTAATTAAGACGCTATAATCCTGTTATTCCTGCTCATCACCACAGGGGGTGGTGTTGAGCAGACCTTGCTCTAACATGTGATGGAGGGGCACACTTTGTCTTCCTGATGTGTCACGCTGCTCATCAGCTCGCGTTCTCCTGTCAGAGCCGGAGGCCGGATCTGGAGCGGGACTCAGACAGGAGAACACAAAGACTGCAGCGCCAATCTGAATTACAGAACGCAGTGCAGGCGACGATTCCAACGTGGCTTTTGTCAGCATGTACTAATACGTGTATTCGTTTACCGTCGCTGCTTGGGCGTTGTGATTTCTGCTGTGCCAAGAATTAGTGCAGACAAACATAAAGGGATCCGACTTAACGCAATAAGTGTTGAATCCAAGCGCCGCATCGCCCCGTGAGTAATTATTCTTTCCGCATCATTGTGAGCTGATTGAATAACGCCTGTTGAGTGGGGAAGCTGGGGGGGGGGGGGATAAACAAGCATCAGCAATCATCGGAGAAACCCACACGAGTCTACCGGGAGCGCAGGTAACGGTTTGATGTGACTGAAAGCGGCCGGACGAGCTCCAAGGAATAAGTTTTATCCCACATTCTGATGTAGTTTTATTTATTGACCCAAGCTGTGATCTTATTTAGTGGGAGTTTATCAGAGAAAACCTGAAACAGCAGAGGGGGGGGGGGTACTTTTTGCAGCACTCATTAAGTACAGTAAGCTCAACGTGTGTTTACAGCAAACGTCAATGAAAGCCTAAACCTTCAGCGCTCTCATCTGGAACTCTGAGCTCCACTCGTCTGGCTGAGACCACACCCCCATGGAGCGTTGGGGGTCGTGTGGGGTGCTGATAGTGGAGTCTGGTTTGCAGAGATTACAGCGCAGTCGACTGCTCCACCAAAGGGGGGTCCGTCCTCCTAGCTGCGACTTTAAACAGTGTTTCCAGCTGTAAGTGGACACGCAGAGGTTGCTATGGTGACCATGCCCAGCAGCAGGGAAAATGATTTGAGTATAAACAGGAAGTTCTGGATCAACGCAGGCTGACAACATAAAGCTGCAAGAATGTGAAGGAACTCGTGTGTAGCGTTTGTCTCAAATCTTATTGGCTGCCTTGAACAGAGTCCGTTGTCCTGGTGATCCTCCGGCCAGAGGACGGATGCAGTTGGAGGTTCTAGGAGGGGCGAAGGCGTGGGCCTGGATTAGCACGTCTATCGTTGCGGTCGTTATTATTAAATGTGACATGAGTGAAGTTGAATAAAGCTGTGAAACCGCAGCCTCGCGGCGCTCGCTCTTGTGTTCTGTGTATTCTCCATGATGGGGGGGGCTCAAACAACAATGCTAAAAGTCAGCATCTTCATAGGAGTCGGTTGAACAGCGACGAGGACGCGCCGACGTCCACGCATGCTGCGAGCGGGGCATGCGCCCGTATTTATGCAGCTGCACCTCCCACACCCGGCTCTCCTCTGTTCTCCTCCCCTCCTCTCCTCCTGCGGGAGGGTGTGGGCTGATTCTTGACCTTTCCATGCGCACTCCACCCACATAGACACTGACTCGCCGTGCACAGACGTGCGTGCGCAGCTTAAGCTTTCGAGCCGGGGGACTCTGGGAAGGCTTTAGCCGTGGCTTGATGCCCCCCCCACTTGAAAGTCAGTGTCCTCTGGCCCCAGCGGTACCCGGACGGGGAGAGGTTGACTCCTGCGTCAGCACATGGGGGGGGGGGGGGGGGCAGAGGAGCAGAAAATGTTCTCAGACGCTGCTGCTGCAGAATATGCAAACTGGTCCCGTTCAGTCCAGCACCAGTTGCCCCCCCCCCCCCCAACATTTAGCTGCTTCATTGGGCATCCGTGCCAAAGACAAGGACTCGTTCCTGTAATTGCTGCAGCGATATCGTTAGCATGCAGATTGTAACTAGAAGCGTGCACCTCGGGTCGGGGCCGTTTCGTTGCAGCTTCACCAGGAGAATGAAACGAGCTTGACCCTTTGAACCTATTTCTAAACAAACTTTTTGGAACCCAAACCTCTGCTGTCTCACTCCCCCTCATTAATTTGGGACTCACCACGCTGAGAGCAGTAATTGCTTTTAGTATTCTTGCTACCGAGTGCCATGAGCTTCGTTTTCTATAAGTAGATGAGACTAACCGCTGTGATGGGATCTGCGTTATTAATGACCGGGTTCACTCCACGTTGTGTTTGGGGATGTGAGACGGAGCTCGTCTGTAATTCAGGTTATTAACGTTTAAAAATAGCGTGTGTAACATGGGGGGGGGGGTTACACCTGCTCAACCATGCATGCTGCTTAAAATAGACGTGAATAAATAGAGCCTGTGCATGTTCCCGTCTTAGTGTAAACCCCAGAGTGCCTTTGCAGCTTTCGTTTGCTCGCCTTCAGCGTCGTCCCAGCGACGGGAAGTGGCAGAGGAGAGAATCCCTCTCTCCCGTCTGCAGCCCGGATTGGCTGGTTCTGAGCGGCCCAGAGCTCCCGGGTGACAGAGCCCTTATTTCTGGGAAGACGGGCCCGTAATCGGACTCGTACGCTTCACGCCCCCTCCGTGTGATTGGAGTCCAGGTCGGTACATTTAGCCATTTAGCCAGACCTGCCACGGAGAGGACATGGACAGAATTTAAGTGGCGAAGGGTTTTGGGTTTGGATGATCCCACATGTGAAACTTTGATTTCCTCCAGCTCCGATGTAGTGTTTTTATTTTTTATAAGAGGCGCGCTCTAATGACAAAGAGAAGTGAACGGGGGGGGGCTCCTGCACACAATATAAATCTCCGGTGCCAGAGCGAAGCCAGCGCCGCCTGGGAAAGCGTCCCCAACGTGTGCGCGGCGTAAATTATCCTCCCAGATTGCTTTTCTGGAGTTAATCATCTCTTTTTATGTTATTCATTTGTCAGCGGTTATTGTTTGTCAAAGTAATGCAGTCGCCGCACGATATGAAGTGGAATGTAAATTTTGTTTGGGCGACTCATCCTTATGCACAAAAAGGGGGCGTCGGCGTCGCAGGATTTACATTTACAATTACAGTCATGATACAATCATCCCTCATCATAATTCCTCCGGCCGGGATGTCAGCGCCGATAGAGAACGGGCTTACATGCTGCATACCAAACAGCTGCACGGCGGGCCTGGTGCCATGCTTCAGGCCCGGTGAGCCTCAGCCCCCCCCCCCCCCCCCCCCCGTCCGATGCTTAATGTCTGTCTCCCTCAGCGTCTCCCCGCCTGTAGTTCTTGCAGCTTGTCTCTCCTCATCTCGCTAAAAGCAAAACGTGCACGTTTGACCTGAGCCAGCTCTTCACTCAGCGTTGCATAACCCGTCATTTCATGTGTGTGTGTGTGTGTGTGTGGGGGGGGGGACGACGACTGGCCAATAAGTCAGAACAGCATCTGGGTGATTAGTTGTCCAGCACGTCCTCCTTCTCTCGGACCGAGCCGGACCGTTTGAGTCTCCCGCAGGACGCTCAAAGCCGCCTTCGTGTCCACCCAGAGGACACGGTGCAGCACATCGTCCGTCTCCACCTCTTTTACGTGCACTTTAATTTGACATGTTGCATTTAAATCAAACCTGGAGACTTCAGACTCCTCCTTCCCCAAATGAAGTTGGCCGGCATGCGTCATTAGCTGCTGACACGTCGCTGCAGGGGTTGAAGTTGGGTTGCATCTGGATGGGGTGCTGAACACACGCAGTACACACGCAGTACACACGCAGTACACACGCAGTACACACGACCCGGAAACGTCTCGGCCTTCACGGATGGAATATTGCCGTTTTTATAATTACATGTTATTGTTATTCAGATTCTGCTCGTCGGCAAACAGCAGCTGTGATGGGGAGAAAGGGCTCCATAAAAACCTTCACTGTTCGTGATTCACTCGGGTGAATAGCAAACCTGCTTTTGAGTGAATTTATGGAGACGTACATGCCGGGTAATGAATTGTTGCGCTGCTTTCCAGGTGATGCATTTCTCTTTATAGACTCTGTTATTATCGCCATAAAGGAAGCTCTGCAGGCGTCGCACACAGAGTAGAAACACACTGTTCAATCTGAGTGGGATTATCCTCCATGTGAGCACCGGGTGCCGACATCTAAACCTCGGGGGCGTCGCCCGTGCTGCTCATTATTTTCATTCACCGGCTATCAGCTCGGGTTGGCAGACGAGCAGCAGTGCACGTGAAATCAGCCTCATCTGGGATATCTAGATTTTGCACCCCCAACCCGGGGGATGTTTTGTTTGTCTTAAACTATACCAGGATGCCGATGAAGCAAATCCTCACCATCGGTCTTTAGAATTTTAAATAAAACCCCGGCGAGAGATTCTCGTGCGTCGTCGACATTCCCTGAGACGGGCTCATGCGTTATTATCGCGTCCCCATCTCTCCCAGTTTGGTGGAACGGCTGGCGAGCGCTTTTATTTCACCTCTGGTAGCACAAAATCCTAATAATCTGTTTAAGACTCTCACAATGATTTCATGCTCCGAATGTGAGCGGGATGTGAAATGCACCGGCATCTCATTTCCTCTGTCGGTGTTCGAGTGCTGCCTTGCCCTGCTGATCTTATCGTGGAAGACGGAGCGCTGATCCAGAGGAAGCAGCTTTATTTTAATGTCACAGGTGTTAGATTTGCTGAAGAGCAAATATTGAGGCGGGCTTGAACCGGGGGCGTTTAAGGGGCGTCGCATGCATTCAGCTTGTGCTGCAGATTCTCCCTGTTATTGACTAACTCCGTCTTTCCACGGTCAGACTGGCTGAATCCTGCTTGGCGGGAGTTTTATGCTAATTCACGTAGCTCCCAGAGAGGAGCGATGACAAAGGACTCGTCCAGCAGACGTCTTGTCCTGGTCGCATGTAGGACGGAGCTCTTTGCCTCGTTTGAGGTTGAATTCATTTCAATTCGTGTCCAGAAGGTTCCTCTTAAGGCCTAATTATACACCAGCTGCTGGAAAGTTACCGTGTAAAGTACAAGGGTTGGAACGTCCTCCCTGTCTTGTCTAACCCTAAATGCTTTAGCAAACAGCGTCCAATTACAGGCGGTTTTCTCGTGGGGCTACCTTTGATTTGAGCCTTTCTTACCTCCTTGGCCAAACAGAACTACTAAAAAACTGCATCATTGTTTCTCCAAACATGAAGGCATTCATTTACTTACGTTTCTCATCCAAACACACACCTTTTGATGGGTCAATTATCTCTGCCATTTTGTGCAGGCATCAAGGGGGTGTCAACAGGAAGCCATTTGGGATTCACCGGCTCATATTGTTCAGCTCAATTAAGCGCCGTTTTAAAAAATCAGCCTTGCCCTTCTGGGGGGGGGAGAAGGAGGAAGAAGAGGAGGTCACTGGAATCAATCCATTCCCACTTTGAGAGACCACGGGGTCGAGTTCTTTAAACGGGGGCCGGCCGGAGGGAGCGAGTGGGTAAAAGCACAGCGACAGTGCGACTGACAGCCATCAGGTGATCCAATCGCAGCCCAGCAGCTGGCCACTCGCTCCCCGGCCAATTAGCCTGCAGAGTTGAGACGCTTTCACTTGCCGTGATAAGGCCGTGCCGTTTCCTCGTCGTCCCTCTTTAATCAGCTTCTTCCTGAGCATCAGCCTTCAGATTAAAGCTCTATCAGCGGCGTGCAGAAGCACAGCGGCCCCGCCTCTTAACAGGAGAGGCAGGCGTGGGTCGCCACCGACTCTGTCTCTGTGACAGCGGGAAGCGACAGAGGGAGTGCACAGAGGGAGTGCACGGTGGGAGTGCACGGTGGGAGTGCACGGTGGGAGTGCACGGTGGGAGTGCACGGTGGGCGCCACATGCTGATCAATGTCTTGTGCTTCCAATGGTAAATCAAAGATGTCTGATATTCTATCAGCGATATTTGCTGAACGTCTTCAAACACCTGAAGAAAGAGAATGCACCTGAAACGGTGCCAGCCTGGATCCGCCCCCCCCCCAAACGGTGGATGTCCAGGTCGCCTGGCGTCCCTCGCTCCCCCGAGGTCAGACGGCCTCTTCCACTGCGCTGGGTTTGCCCCGGCATCAGGCAGCCATGACGCCGACACGCTGCTCGTCAGCGGCCGCCTCCAAACGCCGACTCAGCCCGTCAGGATCTGGTGCTGCCGTTCGCCAACCTTCGTCCTTCGGTAGCACCAAACCGCGCGTCCCAGGATCCTGCTGGGACGTCTGAGGCGTCAGAACGACGAGGGGAGCTCGCTGGGGCTCAGATAAAGCCGACTTTACATCTCAAATTAGAGATTTGCATTCGTCCTTCCTGCAGATGATACGATTAGCTTCCGTTTCCTGCAGCATCAAAGTGGCGCTTCCGTTGGGCAGCAGCTGAACGCAGCGTTGGTTTGGTGGAACTGATTGTTTTTTGATGACGCTTGAGAAGGTGACTTACATATTTAGCTGATTAGAACTTCGGGGGTAAGTAAAGTCGGTGAAATGCCGGCTGTTGGAGCGCCCGTATGGTTAAAGTGTCGACTTGCAGTTTTAATATTTTCTCCCGAGTAGTTAGACACGACTGTGCTTGTCGTTTGGAGGAAATGTGCTGAAGTAGCGACGGCACAGATAGACAAACGGTAATCAATGGCACCCAAACAGCAGCGGGAGCTGCCACTACCTTAGAAGTCAGCGGCTGCTGAAGAAGCAACGTTCAGAGCCCGGATCTCAAACCGTAGAACACAATCAGGCCCTTCCCGACTGCTTTGATGTAGCGACGCCCCCGGGACTGGGTCCAGGCTCTGAGAGAAGAGCAGCACAGGTGATCGGCTACCTGTCAGGCACCGGGAGAACCGGTCAAAGCAGCAGACCGTCCAAGGATGCTGCGGGGAGACTCTTCTGGAGCCCCCCCCCCCCCCCCCCCCATCAGCTGAATGAGATGTTATTAACGTCGCCTGCATGCTTACTGCGTTGATGCAGCCCCGACAGAACGGCTGCTGCATGTCCAACGAATGGAGGAGACCCCCCCCCCCCCCCATCCAAAGCGGCTTTCAGCACGGAGATGAAACCGACTCTGACACCCCCCCCCCCCCCCACACACACACATCTTTATGCACAGTGTGTTTTTTCTTCAACTCTTTGATTACTTTGTGGATACAGTGATTGTGAGGCCGCCCTTGATTAGCTCGATTTATTCCCCAGCCATGCCAGAGGGCCATTTAGGGAAGTTTTAGCAGACTCTTTCCATTCATCAAGATGGGAGGGGGGGCATGATTTGAATCTTAATATGCCTTTCAGCAGAATACAAACAAGCACATGCAGGAAAATGTTCCCTGTCTGTGTGTGTGTGTGCACGCATACTCTATATTAAAGATAAAAGAAAGGACACGATTCAATTGTCTTTGTTTTTTGGAGCCCCCAAACACTAAACTCCTCGACTCTGACGCTGCTGTTCCAGCGAGCGGACCGGTAATATAAAATAGTTAAACGTCGCTTCCTAACTACTGACGAGACGAAAATGATTTATGCACGAGCGATGCTTTTTCACCACCCCGTCACCATGGCGACAACAGGTGGCTGTAATGAATGAGTAGAGCTGCAGACACGGGGAGAACCCGAAGAGAACCCACACAGGGGAGAACCCACGCAGACTCTGGGCTCAGCCTGGACCGGGTTCTGAGTCTGGGCTCAGTCTGGACCGGGTTCTGAGTCTGGGCTCAGCCCGGACCGGGTTCTGAGGATTTGAGGGCTTTAGATTGATGATCTGCAGGTTCACCGGCTCTCTTCAGCGCTCCGGCCTAATGTCGGCGATACTCTGGTAGGTGTAATCTGTTTATACTGACTGAAGAATGGGGGGGGGACATTAATTCTGTTTCTGAGAAGGCCTTATTAGTCTCAAGAGGCTGTTTCCAGAAAATGGCTCCCCAGTTGCTCATTCTTTAGCGTGACACAATGAGAGCAGACGTCCCTTAAATCCGATCATTCCTCCCTTATTATTCATCAACGCTGGCTTTAACCTGCCGAGCTTTCCTCCTCCATTCCTGCAACTCTGCATTTCTGCGACCAGAGCGAGTGGAATCAGGAAAGTGGCAGGACGGAATCTCGGCCGGCTGATTGGATTGTCCTCGGCTCCGTCTCAGCCGAGGTTCCGGACGTATAAAAAGGTGATGGATGCCTCCTCCTTCCGTCTGGACCGCTCCGGGCTGACCTCAGCGGAAAATGGCGAGACGGAGACTGAGATTTAGTGACCCGGCTGGTGAAAGCGGGAGCGAGGAGGCTCGCCATTCAGTTCCTAGAGAGGCGCTGTTTTGCTTTAACGTTCCTCTCCTGCCCGCCATTCTTCACTGGCGCCATTGTTATCTTACTCCCGTGAGGTTTCGCCATTACAAGAGCGTCCAGATCAATTGGTGCTAAGTGGGCCCCAATCTGCTGCGACCTCGTCTCCTCGATGGCCGCTGGATGGATGTTCTCTGTGTGCAAATCAAGACGAAATCCTCCAGGCCAGTGGAAACGCTGCAGCGGCCTGAGGGCGACATGAGGGCCACATGAGGGCCACATGAGGGCCACATGAGGGCCACATGAGGGCCACATGAGGGCCACATGAGGGCGACATGAGGGCGACCTGAGGGCGGCATGAGGGCCACATGAGGGTGACATGAGGGCGACATGAGGGCGACATGAGGGCGACATGAGGGCCACATGAGGGTGACATGAGGGCAACATGAGGGCGACATGAGGGCGACCTGAGGGCGACTTGAGGGCCACATGAGGGCGACATGAGGGCGACATGAGGGTGACATGAGGGCGACCTGAGGGCGACCTGAGGGCGACCTGAGGGCGACATGAGGGCGACATGATTTAATCATCAGTTCTTTAACAGTCCTGTAGCAAAATGAATAATCCATCTTGGGTCAGCAGCACCTCCATCAGGACCGGGGGGGGGGTATAAGAAGGATGAGTCCATCTTTAGCTGGCCCCGGTTTTACAGCCCCCTCCCAGGTAAAGAGACCAAACACACACGTGTGTGTTTATGGCCACGACAGAGGAAAGGGTTTTCAGCTGCCTCGTGCCCCCACCCGGCCGCCCGACGCAGCTGGGGAGGAGGCCGGAGACATTACTCAGCTATTAAACTGTTGTTTGCTGGTGTCACCCTCAGCGGGGGCCGTGTTGATGGGGGCGGGAACACCCTCAGGGTCCCTGGCTATAAACATAGAGGCGCACGTCGTGCAGGCCGCGCTCCTGGCCGCCGCTCTCGGGCTTGATGGGGCATAACGGGGGCCAGAAGGGCAGCGAGGGGGTGAGCCATGTCGGGCAGCCGTGGGGCGGCGGGGAGGGGGGGGGGCATCGGTCCCCGATGAATCACGCTGGTTGCCGTCATGTGGGGAGGGTCAGCCATACCGAGGTCTGTGTTCCTGTAGAACGGATTCCTCAGGGTGGGGGGGAACATGACCGTATGGCTCTAGAGCCCCTGATGATGTCATAGAGCCCCAGATGATGTCATTGTGACATCAGAAGGTGATTCTTCTAGAACCCCTGATGATGTCATAGAGCCCCAGATGATGTCATAGAGCCCCAGACGGCTTCAGTGGGCGTGGCACGACCTCCCAGATAAGAGACTCGTTTATTTTCTCACTCCATTATGCTCCAGCTGTGCCAGCTGATGTTTTAGGGAGCAGCCTCATCCATTCCTTGCTTCATTAGTTCTGTCCCTCGAGGTCTGGCACCCCGCTCCGCTTCCCTCTTTCCCTCCCCAACACCAACACTTCGACCAAGGAATGCCAGACAGGCACTTTCCCGTGTCCCTCAGGGCCTTTACCTCGGAATAGAAAAATAGCATCCACAGGGGAGCGTGAGTTACTGGCTCTGGATGACGGGGGGGGGGTAACCTTCTCCATATACTGACCGAGCTCTTCACTTTATCAGCACCGTTATAATAATCTGATCCCTTAGCAGTCATTAAAATATGACTTCCCTGCTTTAAAACAGCCAAATCTTTATACATACAATAAAAGACAGGACACGCCCCTCAGAGAAATCAAGGAGCAGAGTTCAGAACCTGCTTCTGTCAAATGGCAAATGGTACTTGGTCATGCGTTGTCCACTGGAAGGACACCCTAAAGGGTACTTTGTCCACTGGACGGGTTCCCCAGGGGGCTCTTGATCCCTTTTGTTCACTGGAAGGTCGCCCCCTAGTGTGCATTAGCGTGCTTTCCGAACTAGAGAGCCACTGCAGCCAGCACTTCATTGTGCTGGATCTAAAGTAGAGCGCCGCGTCGGGTTGGGCTTCAGTCGGAACCGATCCAGTTCGTCTGAAAGGAGGAGAAAACGCGTTTTCATTTTGGCTTATTGCTCTCCCTTGTTTGGGTGATATTTGAATGTGAAGAGAGAGAACACGCATGCGATCCACTTAAAGCGTGATGGCTGCGGTCTCTGCCGTTCACCCGCTTTCTCTGCACTCACTCGCAGTCTCTCCGACTCCGGATCAGAACCCGAGGCCGCCGCTGATTGAAACACCCTGACACTATAAGCCGCTGCTCCTCTTCCTCCCACGTTCACTGCCTCCAGTCTTGGCACCATATTCTCACGTCTTTGGCTTCCTGGCAGTCGTCCTCTCACCTTTCCATCGTGCTAGCAGGCGTGTTCTTTTTTCTTCTGGTTTCTGTTTCTCTGCTGCTCTAAGGAGACGCGTTGGAAGCAGCGAGTGCTGCGCATGTGCCTTCCCATCGTTGCATGTGGCTAATCATTCGCCGCACCCTGTCTTGGATTTGTTTTGAATGCAGCAAAACTTTGTTTCGAGAGCCCTGCGAGATACGATCCTGAGTAATTAAGCTCCAGCGTGCGTCTCTGTCTGGCATTCTTGACTTTCACACCGAGCACCGTCCTCGCTCACACCGGGTCACCCTTCTGCCAGTCTGCAGCTTTCTGCAGCTTTCTGCAGCCTCTATTGCGCGTAGCCATAATTTATGTTCAGGATGCTTCTCTCTTCTATTCAGGGTCAGTCACATCGTTACCCTAAACAGCAGAGAGAGCCTGGGAATGGACAGAGGCGGAGTTAGAGACGGGAAAACAATATGTGCACACAGTAGATGCACGGAGCAGGTAGCACGGAAAGGCCATGTTTTGATGGCAGTGCCTAAGGTCAGAGATCCACCAAGGAAACGTGACCCCAGTGCTGACCTTTGTCAACGGGGGCGTCCCCGTACGATGACACAGTTCCCTTTCTTCCTGCGGCTCTCTGAGCTTGAATTGCCGCCCAGCTCGTACAGGAGTGAGGGCGGGGAGTTAGAAAACGAGGCCTGTCAAATTAAAGCAGCTAGCATCGAGGCTAATAGAAGCAACGGAGGAATTGCTGCCAGCAGATTTCCAGTAATTCCCCGTGAGCTGGGGCATTACTGCCTCTCTGCCCCTCAGATTAACCCCCAACCAGCACCCACCCAACCCACCTCTGGCCTCGCAGCCATGCTGAGGACTTCATATCCTCCTGATACTGGTGCTTCCAGCTTGCTGCCACGAAACGTCACCAGCAGCGATCTGACAGGCTTTAGATTGTATTCTCATCAATCATTTGATTATTGATTGATGATTGTATTCTCATCAATCATTTTAGTTTAATAGATCCATGGCTGCACTTCTGCACCCCTGGAACGGTTCGATCCACCTACGTACCTCCGGTCTCCCCCTCATCGCTGTCCTGGCTCCACTCCCTAAACCTCTGGGTCAGCTTGAACTTCTGCCAGAATTTGACCTCGACCCGATCTCCCACCGTGCGGACAGCCAATCGGCATTCGGGACGAGATCCTGTCTGTCGCCCGGCAACACTCAGCAGAGGCTGACCAGCAGCCTGCTCAGCGACTGGTGAGGAAATCCCAATCTGTTATTATTTACCTCTCCCCTTTCTAGCTTTAGTTTTTGTACACATGTAATTGCAAGAAAGGTTTTTTAAAAAGCATGTTTAAAAATCTGAGGGATTAATGTCACCAATATTACATATACCTGTACTGCATATATTTCAGATGTACATTGTCTGTATTTATTCACGTGGATGTTAAGAATCAAAGCGCCCAGCAGAAGACAGATCTCTGAAGGGTGGAGGTCTTTCTTAACGTCTCCGGGCCCACGCCATCGTAGGGCAGTGCCGAGTGTCAGGAATATAAAGTGTGGAGCGTATTTCAGCTGCTGGAGGCCTGACTCGGGGAACGTGCTCCGAGTTCCACCTGACTGACGACGCCCTCTGCTTACCTGCAGAGAGGGGCGCGGCGTAAAGGAGGGGGGACGCCGGCCAGCCGAAGGGAAGGAGGAGGAGTAGGCCGTTTGAGTGGTGCATGCTGGGAAGTCATCAGTATGCGCCTCATGTAAACACCCCCTCCCCTGCGCTGCGTGTAGAAACACACAAACAGCCTGCTAATGTAATCATGCTAATGCTACTCCGAATGCTAATGCTGCTCCGCTCTCGTGCTGCTGCCGAAGCTTCTTCCTCTTCAGTCCTCACACAAAGACGTGACCGGTGAGCCCAGTTCGTCCCGGGTACCCGTGTTCCGTCTTGCACCGAGCGACCCGATGACAGGCGGGCGGCGCCGAGTCCGGCTGTGATGGGTTTCCCCTCGCAGAGAGTTCATCCCGACTTCACTCAACGAGTCACAAAGACTCAGTAATAGTTTATGGATTTCCTCACAGCTGACTGTCAATTTATATCTTTATATTTAAAGCGACGTATTTAAAAGCTTTGCGAATACTGGGAATAAATAAATAAAGAGAAATAAATTAGAAGAAATATTGGGAAGAACTGCCAATATATTGGATCCCACAATCCATGAAAGGCACGCAACACAAATGATCCATCATCTCATGACCTCAGAGCCTCGTTTGAGCCGACTGGACCCAACGACCCGACTGGACCAGACTGGACTCGACTGGACCCGGCTGGACTCGACTGGACCCGACTGGACCCGCAGCATCCAATGCCTGGACATACTTCAGATCCGGTTGGACCTCATGCTGCTTCGACATCTGCGGTATTTCGTGGATTATCACCGAGCGCCGGTCCCACAACGGATTTGCAGCCCAATAATCCCAATAATCCCAATAATCCCAATGTGCCTGCTGGTTTACGGATTAGACCAGATGCCCGCCGGTCTGTTTCAGATGATGAAGATGATGAAGATGATGGCGCCGGTTAGAAGATGACTTTAACTGGCTGGTACTTACAGGCGACGGTGAATGATTGATCAGACAGCCCCCCCCCCCCCCCCCCCCCCCCCGCCTTCATTAAATGGATGGCACGGGGCTTTAAGTGCCCAGCGGGTTTCCTCGGACGCCGCATGTCGGACGGGGTGGACAGTTGGACGGGGTGGACAGTTGGACGGGGTGGACAGTTGGACGGAGTGGACAGTTGGACAGAAGTCTGGAGGGGAAGGATGAAGCAGCAGTGCAGCCGCCGTGGCATCAGGACAGCATTACATTAAAGCAAATTTCCTTTGAATTATCTCGTACAGTTGTGGCCAGGAAGCTCCGCCTCTCATTGCTTTACTCGGCTCCGTGCTGTTGCACGGTCAGACCACCGGGGTGCTTCATAAGAGAAACATAACGCAGCGAGGAGTCGTGGGCGGGAACGAGCAAATCAATCAGATTATCCTCCAACCCAAGCTGAGATGGATGCCGACCAATCAGAGGCTGAGCGATGGACTCCGAGGGTTTCATTCAATGCGAGTTCCACAACGCCGTCCACAGCCACGGCTTGGCGACCTCTGACCTTCCAACCGGAGAGACTTGATTTATGCCAGCTCCCCGAGGAGAATGTTTGTCTCCTCCGAAGCGATAGTTCTTATCACGGCGACATTATGACGTCCCCAGAAACGTGTCAATGATCGTTTATCCACACACACACACACGCACACACACATGCACACACGCACACACACACACATGCACACACGCACACACACACACATGCACACACGCACACGCACACGGAGGTGGAGAACGCCGCTGATCTCGGTCGTGTAGCACGCTGGAGGCTGGAGGTGGAGAACGCCGCTGATCTCGGTCGTGTAGCACGCTGCAGGCTGGAGGTGGAGAACGCCTCTGATCTCGGTCGTGTAGCACGCTGCAGGCTGGAGGTGGAGAACGCCGCTGATCTCGGTCGTGTAGCACGCTGCGGGCTGGAGGTGGAGAACGCCTCTGATCTCGGTCGTGTAGCACGCTGCAGGCTGGAGGTGGAGAACGCCGCTGATCTCGGTCGTGTAGCACGCTGCGGGCTGGAGGTGGAGAACGCCTCTGATCTCGGTCGTGTAGCACGCTGCGGGCTGCAGGTGGAGAACGCCGCTGATCTCGGTCGTGTAGCACGCTGCGGGCTGGAGGTGGAGAACGCCTCTGATCTCGGTCGTGTAGCACGCTGCAGGCTGGAGGTGGAGAACGCCTCTGATCTCGGTCGTGTAGCACGCTGCGGGCTGCAGGTGGAGAACGCCGCTGATCTCGGTCGTGTAGCACGCTGGAGGTGGAGGTGGAGAACGCCGCTGATCTCGGTCGTGTAGCACGCTGCAGGCTGCAGGTGGAGAACGCCGCTGATCTCGGTTTGACGCAGCACGAATACGACCATCACAAAACGACCATTGGGGGTGTGGGGGTGTGGGGGTGTGGGGGTGCATACAACAGCAGACTGCTACTTCCTGTTTCCTGCCATCACTGCTTATGTATCTCTTTTGCTTCGAGCTCTCTGGCCCACCATCATGGCGCCACCTGGGGGCTCTCACGTCCTGCGTCCTCTTCTTTGTCCCTCCATATTGTCTTCTAACGGCAACCTTGGGAGGCGTTGTTCCTCGTCTTCGTCTTCGTCTTCGTCTCGCTGCAGTGCGGCCGTGCCGTTTGTCCAATGCTTTGTGAAGTAGCCTCTAAGTGTTTCATTAACGTCTAATGAGCTTTTCATTAGGAGAACTTAGCTGAGACTTTTCCACGCACGATCGTAAACAGCAACGCGCTTTAACGTCGATTGTTCGCCGGATCAGGCGGCAATAATCGGGACCGCGTCTGTGCTGAGGAACGTTGTGTTGAGTGGCTGTTGATCTTTGCAAATGTCATGCTCTGTTCCACAAGGCCCAAATTGGGCTTGCTCTTCCTCCAACCCCCCCCTGCTTGTTTCTTCCTGCTCTCTCATATTCAGCAGTGCCGCCTTGTAACTTTTACACGTCGAGTCATTCCATATCACAGAGCAGCAGCTTCTGATGGGACTGAAAACAGGCTTTTAAGGAATACCTGTTTGACCTGCATTCATGCAGAGGAGCGGGAGCAGCAGGATAAGGAGGTGCAATGCGGGGGGGGGGGGGGGGGCAGCTAAAGGGATGCTGAGCAAAGCGGTCGATGGCTGTCTTAAAGTGGGCTGGAGCAGAGGGGCATCTGGCCAATCCAATTACAGGCCTCCATCAGACGTGTAACCCTTCAGTGCCCGGTGCAGATGAGACAAACAGGCTGCCCCTCCTTTTCCTGTGGCCCGGATACCCCCCCCCCCCCGACCCTTTACCTTGTTCCCTGAGGTTAGCGTACGGTGATTGGGAAGGCCAGAGCTCAGGATCCGTCACGCTCATCCTCGTCAGAGCTTTGCAGCGAGTACCCGAGCCCTCCGTGGAAGCATCTGCCTCATTTATTAAATGTCTGCAAAGGTCGTAGTTCTCCAAATACAAGCCTCTTGCACAGGAAACATTTTGTTTGATCATCTAAGCACATTTTTTCGCTGAACAAATCTCTCATCCAATTGACTGACATTCTGAAGGTTGTAATTCTTCCCCGGGTGGAACTCCCAGCGTCCGTTGTGTGAGCGTTTGTTCTCGTCTGCTCGACGGGGGCTGCAAGTCGAGATACGAACTTTAAATGTTCAAAGTTTGGTATCTGACTTGAAGTTCTCCATCCAACGTTGTCTAAAAGCCATTTTGCAGAGAATTCAAACTTGATTGCAGATCATTTAAAAAGTGCCCCGTTCTCGTGAAGCATTCGGTTGTCATTCATTTCCAACTCCATCTCTCCCCATCTCACCGACAGCATGAAACGAGTTTTCATTGCTGTTATGATTGCAAATGCCCTTTCTAAAAAAAAAAAATCTTAGTCTCTTCCCTCTGAAGTAATTTTCCTGCTTGCTGCAGGGCTCGATTTATTCAAGGATGTTAAAGGCAAAAGAGAGAGAGAAAGAAAGGATCTGAAAAGGAAACAGCGCTCGATTAACTCGACATGGATCGTGCACACTCTGCATGAGGATGTCCTGATCTGTAATCTGTGTAATTCAGTGCACAAGGGCGATGCAGCGCTGCATTCACTGTCGATTCTCCATGAGGAATAGTTTGCTCTCCTTTGAGGATGACTCGCATCCCGTTACTCGATGACCTCCGTCCCCCTCTGTCACAGCCACAGAACTTCAGCCATGCCGATTCTCCCTGCCCTTCCCTTTGCCCCCTTTCCCTGCCTCTCCGCCTCTCGGATGTGTTTCATGTCGCTTCCAATCCGAGCGCTTAGCCGCGGGAGTCTTTGCCGGCGTCTCCCTCCTGCAGCCACATTTACCGAGAGAGATGCTCGAGAGGCGGAGGGAGATAAGAGGGGAGGCAATCGCATTAAGAGTCACTTTACCCCCCTGTCCAAGACCAGAGGTTGGGATTAAATCCATGCATTGATGTTGGTGCATTTCCAAAACTGAGCACAGAACCTCTATCCATGCAGGCTTAGCTGCACCGCAGCACAAATTTGCACGCCATCATCAAGGGTGCAGCGTGCAGCCATGCGCATGACGAGCCCCCGGAAGCATGTCTGGCAGCGTGGCGGCACGACCTGCTGCTTGGATCCAGGGGCGGAGCCTGTAGACATCAAAGGGGACAGAGAACAGGAGCTGAGAGTTCTCTTCACCTGTCAAAATGGTGTGTTTTGTTTCTTCTTCTTCTTGTTGTTTTATGTGCACCTTGTGCACAGAGGCCCCCCCAGCTTTACAGCACCATAGAGCCCCCCGGTGGACGTGGGAGGAATAGCAGCGTGTCTGCAGGAATCTGAGCGACTGCACAACTCTCTCTTCTTCTTTTTGTTCAATTTGAGTATCTCAACCAAACAAAGGTTCCTTTGCGTTTTATCTATCAGATATTTATATCATCTAAGCGTGCCAGACTCCACCAGAGAGGGCCCTGGTGAATTCCACTTCCTGTTATCTTTGAAGTAGCACGTGCCCAATTAGACATCCCAGTTATCTCCCGTCGCACCGACCTCTGCGTCCTCGCTGCAGGGCCCATGAGCAAGTCCTGCTAATGACGAGATGCTGAACCACCAACTGCTGGAGCTGTCTTGATATCGGTAGCTTTTTATTTCATGGATCCAGAGTTTTGATGAGTTCTTTCTTCCCCCCCCCCCGGTGACCCATTTTAGAACATGCCGAGCACTCGCGGCTTCAGCAGGTGTGAGATAAGAAACGAGACGCCTCTGATCCACATCGAGGACGCAGGTTTGAGGGGAGCTATGTGCCTTCGGTTCTCCTCGTAGCCGGAAGGCGATCTGAAGATCACAGCAGCTTCCGGTGGATTCAAGAGAACTTCTCTGTCTCACTCTTCGGAGCTCTCGCTCAGTCGGTGCTGTCGACGTCAGCTCTTACAGATAGAGCTCAAAAATGTTCCGACAGGTGCGTTCTTTGAACCTTTCTACAGCACACAAATCAAACCTGCACTTACCAATAATTTATCTGAGTAATGAATCCGTGTGAAAGCGTTTGCCCGTTGTGACCCAGAGATCATAAACCCGTCAGATGTTTCAGCACCTTCCAGATCCTCGTTTGGGTTCTCCAGCCTGGAACTTTACCGTTTCGGTTTATTCTCGCTGCTTTCATTGGTTTTAATTGAGGAAAGAAGCCCAATGGAAGAAACTTTCCCAGCAGGTCGTTGCAGAGCACCAGTCAGTGAAAGCATCGTGACATCGAGTATTTCCCTCACAAGTTGTTGAAGGCCACAGAAGAGACTTTGTTATCCAGCCACTGCTCTGTCTGCTTCCATTATCACACTGTCGTCGCATCAGGAGTCGGAGTCGGGCTTGTTTCAGCTTCTTCCTGCTTCTTCCTGCTAATTCCAATCATCTCGGTCGGCGCTCAGCGCAGGCTGCAGCCACGGTTCCCCTGCAGGAGAGGTGAGCCCGAGCATTAAACCAGACGCGTTGAGAGCTACCGGGCTAGCGTAGCTCGACTGGTTTGTCTCGGAGGTTGTTCCCACTAGGGGGCAGCAATCTGGACTCTGCATCCGGTGATTCTGACTGAAAGGAGCTTCTTCCTGCAGTTCTTGCTCAACTTGTTTTTAGTTTAATGCCCACAACTCCACCTGCTGATGCGTTTCTATGAGGGAAAAGGTCCATAATGTGAAGCCCTGGTTAGTGTATAGGAAAGGAATGAGGGTGAGCGTCGAGCTTTAAGCAGCCTGCATGCATTTATTGAAATGTTAAAGTAGGGCCTGACAGTGAAGAGAATAATGAAGGTACAGCAGTGCTGCAAAGTGACCCTGAAGCGTCTTCAACTTCAAGAGACCACCAGGGAATGTGGGTCAAGATGAAAGCTCTGGCGGTTGAGTGACTCTTGAATGATGGATTCATGATGTCATCCTGGTTCTGAAGAGTATAAAGTGCACGTTAAGTGTCAGGCCGCTACCGCGTATGTTATTTATGCATTACTTTAATGTTCTGCTGCTCCTCGTTGGGCGGGCGGTACCGCTGATCGAGCTGCAGGTCCGGCCTTCGTCCGCCGGCACAAGAAGTTATTGCATCATTTCATGAGTTGCAAACCGGAGATCCTGGTTTCACACTTGATGTTTGACCGTAGTTGAATCTTCTGCTTCACGTCCGTGTCTCCCACAGGAAGTCCTCTCAACCTGACGTGCAGAGCGTTCTTTGGGTACAGCGGAGACGTCAGTCCACTCATCTACTGGATGAAAGGGGACAAGTTCATCGAGGACCTGGACGAGGAGCGGGTTCAGGAGAGCGACATCAAGTAAGCGCTCGATGTTAAACGTTTACCGAGCCTGTGAGCTTCACGCCAGACTTGGAACAATTCACGAGTGGCTTTTAACGCTGCAGAGGACCTTGAAGCAACCTAGTAAACAGCTATTTAAACCCAGTTACCATGACGACGTGACAATAATGAGAACCTTTCACTTCCGAGCTTTCATTTCAATGATGGCCATGCGGCTGTTTAATAATGGAGACAGCCATAATATATAAATGCTCTGTTCGGCCGTTGCTCCATCACTCAGCAGCGATGACTTTGTACTGAAATATGAGCGGCGGTAATAGCAGAGCGGCGTAGCAGACGGAAACTCCAATTGAATGTCCGCGTTAGCCTCCATCTCCATCTGGAACGGGACGTGCATGCTGCCTGAAACTGCTGCCAGGTCGTTGACGCATCGGAGATGTTCTCCGGGTGTGAGGCGGCGGTCTGGACAACACGGGAACCTCCAGAATCAGGAGGAAGCGATGCTTGGAGATGTTCTCCGGGTCTGAGGCGGCGGTCTGGACAACACGGGAACCTCCAGAATCAGGAGGAAGCGATGCTTGGAGATGTTCTCCGGGTGTGAGGCGGCGGTCTGGACAACACGGGAACCTCCAGAATCAGGTGGAAGCGATGCTTGGAAGTGTTCCGGAGGTTCCCGGCTGCACGCGTTCAGGCGTCGATGAATCACGCAGCAGTCGACTGGATGACGCTTTGATATACTTTGATGGAGGAGGGGCTCTTTGTTTTGGCTCGCGCCACGCTGGGCTCATATTGGAAGGACAAAGAGTTGCGTTGCTCTGGAACTCATCCAGATAGTTTCATTGATTAAGTTCCTTACCTTTGCAGAACGCAGCTGAGGGTCTGCTAAAGAACGTTGACTTCACCTTTACCTGTCGACACTGAATGCTGCATTCAGGTGTGTTTACGCTGATGGGGGGGTTATGGAATCCACTCACCCTTTCATGCCCAGCTCCGCTGCGCTTCCTTTTTCCTCCAGCGTGACAAGGCCGGCGACCTGGCATTTGGAGGTGTCTCTATTCGCTCTGTCCAGCCCTCAGCATCGGTCTCTGTTGTGAAGGACACCGGGCCAATTAGAGCCTTGCAGGACTTGCTTTCACGTCAGGCATCTAGCCGAGAGCTCCGAACTGTGACCCTGAGCTGCTTCTCAGCGTTTGCTTGTGCAGGGGCGGAAGCGATGCTGCGGGAGCCCCGCCCACAGTGGGTGCAGGGGCGGAAGCGATGCTGCGGGAGCCCCGCCCACAGTGGGTGCAGGGGCGGAAGCGATACTGCGGGTGCAGCAGTCCAGTTCTGCCAGTGCATGTTCTTGTTTTGTTCCAAGGCACGATGCCGCCTCCCTGTTTGTTTGTATTCACTTTAATTTTTCATTCCCACTTGAGCGTGTGCCGCTTCAACCCCCCCCCCCCACCCGCTCCCCAACGTCATTCTGCGAGCTTTTAGCTTTGAAATGGAAATTAATGACACTGGAGTATTCCCTGCCTGTAATACATGAAATGGAGCTTTTGGCAAAGTGTAAAATAATAATAATAATGGTAATAATAATAATAATAATAATCCATGGCTGCAGACCAAAACTTCCCAGATCCCTGAGGTAAAGGTGCTCAGTTCGACTTTAGAGCCAGAAGACGTTTGGGTCCCTGATGCATCGCCGTTCAGCAGCCGATCAAGTGTAAAATATCATCTTCTAACTCTAATTAATTCTCTTACACATGTATTCAGGGGGGGGGGGGATTGGTACTTATAGAGTTCTGCAAATGCCCCCAATGCCTATTAGTGGTACAGATCAAGAGATATTAATACTACAGGACTGAAAAAACACACATGTAACCTATTCAGGAAGTTTCATGAAGGTAGTTTTTGCCTCTCGCTAATTGGGTTTGATTTCCTTGATTAAAGATTAATGATGAGAAGCTCCAGACTGTCGGGGGCTTGGAGCGAAGCTGCTGCTTAGCTTCGCTTAGCTTAGCATAAAGGCAGGAAACAGAAAAGACTTGATTCAGTCTTTATAAAGGTAGCATGTAATGTTATTTTATATTACGCATAGTTGTGCTATGCTAAGTCAACGCCAGCGTCGTTTTTACTGTTTTTCCACTCTCATGCCGACCTTGACTTGAAGCATCAGACTTCCAGACTCCTGAATTCTCAGCACGTCCTCCTTCCGTCTGCCCACGGTCTTGCAGGTCGGGGTCACAGAGCAACAGGGGTGAGCATCTTTTCCAAAGTGGCTTTGTCGTGTGCTTCTGGTCTCGTTCAAGCTAAAGCCACATATATTACTTGCAGTGTCCCCTGTCCCCTGTCCCCTTAGGCCTCTTTAGGGTACATTTACTTTCCAAGGGTCGTCCGACAAAGTCAGAAAGTTAGGACGGAACACCGAGGCTTATTAGCGTTCAACGTTCCAGGACGTTTTTGAAGACTTCCTCGAGGTGAGCCTGCGTTTCTCCTTGAGCGTCTCAGTGAGTCGCCGTTTTGCCTCCTCGCTGTGTGCAGCGTCAAGGTTCCCGCCGCCGTTTCATCCGCACTGCCACTGCCCTGGACCTTTATTCACGCCACCTGTCAGATGCTCGTGTGGGCGGAGCTTTTCCAGGAACACTCAGGGATGCTCTGTTGTGTGCACAAACACGGAGAGTTCAGCACACAATGACAGCGAGATGCCGAGGTTGAGTTTCCTTTCTTGGGCGACGCCTCCAGTCTACGCGAGTCACACGTGGGTGCCGCCTTTAAAAGGCCATCAGCATGGATCTATAGCCCAACCTTGGGTCTGTGCATGACTGGCAGCGCGGTGGAGAAGGATGAAGGATGAAGGATGAGCGATGAAGCTCACAGGAATGAACAGCACGGCTTTTGATGAAGCAGTGAGTCCACAGCAACAAAACAATGATCTCCAATCAGGCTTCATTGTTAGCTTAGCATGCTGCTTCATGAAATACATATTTTATTCTCTGGATTGGATGCCAACACTTTAAAATCTAAAGGAAGATATCACCGTGGCAGCGGTGGGGGTTCTCCCCAACTCTCCTTTATCTGCTTTGAGTTTGTTCATTGATCGGCTAGAATGAGACTTTTCATATTCCGATGCCCCGCAGCAGGTAGCAGACGAATGCCCATTTTCAGCCCCATGCATCATTAGACAAAGCTTTGAACGGCCGCAACTTTAGCAACCTGAAAGGAGATTATCTGCGCGGGGATCAGCCCAGCAGAGAAATTCAGCTCTTTTTCTTAACCATCATTATTTCCCTGTTTTCCTCTGAAAGATGTTTCAAGTGTCGGTAGCGGCTCTTTAATTTGCCGCATGCAAGGCTTTCTATGCAGTCGGTTTATTCTGGGGCGATGTGACCACAACTGGGTCACATCCACTTGAAGAATTAGCTCAGCCCAAGCGGTGATGTTTCAGCTGGGTGCGCTGGTTTGTGAGGCGCGAGCCGGGAAGTAGCCGCTTCAGGGTCGGGTGAAAAGCCGGCTGAACGTTGCGAGAAATGGAAAATGGGTCAGGAAACGGGCCTTAATAGGCAAGTGGATCCAGGAATATATTGTAAGGCAATATTTGAATGCCAACGTGCTATACCATCACGGTAAACATTAGCATTTAGCTTAGCTTCAGGTTACTCCTGTTGAAAGTTCTTCCTCTCCAGGCCTAGTGTCAAACTTCACTCGACTCCCGTCGAGTGTTGTTCAGCGCTTCTTTCTGAACAGGAAGTTTACTCCGCTTCGGCTCCAGCGCTGAAACAGATCAGCTGAATCTCACTTCTTCTGTCTGATTCGGCGGTAGCGTCAGCACCGGTTTCAAGCTGTTGTCGAGGAGAACTGCTCGGTTTGTTCAGGGATATTTTGACATTTTGAGGGTATTGCTTCCGTGTACTCCCCGGCTTGTTAGGGTTGTCAGCGTATTTCGTCTGAGCCGTTCTTCCTCCTCAATTAAATGAGGAAGTCACCGATAATGAAGAGGAGGTCACCAAAATCCATTTTTCTGCTAATGAACTGAACGTCCTGCCAAGTCTCCAGAGAAGAAGAATATTTAGCGCGCGTCAACGTGCCCTTCCAGCGCATGCAGCCTGATCAGACAGTCTTTTGCATGTGTTGTTGCAGAGGAAGCATTCATTTCAGCAAAATGGCTTGACTGATCCAACACAGACATCAAAAGGCTTTTCCTTTCCCGCGTGCTCGCCCTTGTGGCAAAGCGCTACGTGATAGGTTGGCGCCGCGCTGCATCGTGACAGTCGCACTATTATCCCCGCAACAACATGTCACAACCGATAGACGTCAGAAGCCTCGGCGAATTTACAAAGGAGCGTTCTCCATTTGGAGGAATCTGTCGTGACTCACACGAGAAGACGAGCACATTGATCTGTCGTCGGTCGGACGCAGCATTATTCAAGGCCCTTTGTGTGTCAGGATTATCGGCGTCATATCCCAGAAATCAGCTTTTTGCACAAAGCAAAGCAAGCAAGAATACTTTTAATAGTTCAATGCAACATATTTGAAGTCTTTTCTAAAGGTTTAGCTGCACTAACTAAAATCGTATGTTGGTGTGAATAATCTGACATCATTTTCCACGTATTTGTGATTTGTGATGTGTGTGAAGACAAAAGGTGTTGCATAGTTTTCCCTGAAAATGCTTTCTCAACATTGTTCTCCACCGAGATTGAAGCTTATTATTCCAAGGCCGTGATTTATGGATTTTGTCCTGCATGCTGTAGACACAACTCAAATTTCCTTGGGGGAAATGCTTTTGTCAGGGAAAATAAAATCCATCTTTTATTAGAGTACTTGTGAGACTTTATTTTTTGCTACAGATTCTGAAAATTGGATCTGACAATTTATAAATCTATAGTTAGTTTCATTCTCGTGTCTTTTCTTTCTGGGACTCGAGAGACCCAGGAAAATGTTTCCTAAAACGAATGAAGGGAGGAGGAAGGAGATGCTGTTATTCTTCACTCTTTCACACTCTCAGCGAAAACGTGGACCAGCCGACCGCATTCAGCACCTTGCTGGCCGTGACGAGCCCCCACATGGCAGGTTATACTGAAAGGGCTTGACTTGAAAATGATTCCAGGCCCTACCCTCCTCTTCCTCAGGCAGAACCGATGCTCACGCTCCATTTGCTTCAACTGCCGTTTGCTTTGCTCTGCCTCCCAACGCAGGACGATCCGGGAGCACCTCGGGGAGCAGGAAGTGTCCATCGCTCTGACCATCGAGTCCCTGGAGGAGAGCGACCTGGGGAACTACTCGTGCTACGTGGAGAATGGCAATGGGCGACGGCAGGCCAACATCCAGCTGAGCAAGCAAGGTGAGGCGAGTTTCCAGGAGCCGACAGGACGGATAGAAAAGCCTTTAACGTCGTGTTGCGGCTTCGGAGGAGAAAACACTGCAGGTCTGACAGCAGTTTATGGAGCACAAAGAAGAGCAACCAAAGGGATTGTGGGAATTGACCAGCTGGATCTGACCTTCGGGGGGAGAAGAGAAGGCCATTCATCCAGCCGAGCCTCAGGTAGCGGGGGCTAAAGCTAGCTTGTCCACTTTCAGACACGTCCTTCACCAAAGGCACGTAATGCACAAGCGAACACACCAAACCTCCTTTGATTTGACATTTCCTTATCCCCCCCCCCCCCCCCCGTGTCTTTTCGTTTGAAGCAAACATTTTAGGCTTCTGCCTCTGATTACGACGTGTTTGAGAGTTGATTCTGTGATGATTTCAAACAAGACGCATGCTTTCCAGTGGTTATATAAGTCAGATTTTATTTTTCAGCAAGGCTGGGGGGGGTCTCTGCGTCCTTAAAGTTGTCAGGGCTGAATACATTTGCATAGTAAGATACTCTTCCTCTCTTTTAAGCTCAGGGCTTTGGATCCGGCTTTTGATGGCAGCCCGGTTCCCCTCCATTTGTTATATTAAAAGGGTTTATGCCACACAGTCGTCCCCAAAAAGACGAGTTCAGTCCACGCAGGATTGTCCATCAAGCAGAAATCAAGAGGTTCCTCCGTCTCTTATTTTCTGCCCCCGCCTTGTGATGCGGCGCAAGCCCAGTTTGTGTTTCCACCGCCTTTCAACACGCATCGGCGTCTTCCTCACTTGTGAAGAGTCTGAATCCGATCGTCCCAGCACTGCACCAGTCAGAATAAGCCTAAGTTAGCCCGCCCTCATTTCTTCTAGGATTCACGTGTCCCCTTGATCAGTGTTTCCAGCAGCAGCAGCGGTTTTTATCTACGAGACACAGCATACGATAAGACTCTCGAGAACATGGGAAGCAGCAAGTAAAGTCTGCCCCCCCAGCCTTTATGTTACTGTCCAACCCCCCTTTGCTCTTTTTATCTGCCTCCCTAGACAGCAGATAGAGAGATGAGGAAATGGAGGGAGAGACGGGAGTGACGAATCGCCTGATGCCTGGTAGCTCCATCAAACCCGGCCTTCTAGTTGTCGGGAGCTAATTTGTCTTAATCTGTCCCGCTGCAGCGCTGCTACAATATGGATGCCAGGCAGAGAACGCGCCGCCGGCTCGTGATGCCGTCCAGATACCCGTTGACTCGGGCGGGAGGGGCAGTGACTCGGAGCCATCTTGTAGCAGTGCTTGTTAGCTGCAACACAAACGAATGCTAACTAATTCCGGACCGGGCTGAGGGAAGGCTAGACGGGAGGAGGTCAGCCGCTCGACGGGGTCGGTTCCATCCTGCGTGACCGTCCGTCCGTAGGTTTGACTGAAGGTCGGTGCCTCGGCAGGCGTGCTGAAGCAGCGCCGGCTACGCTCGTTAGCGCCATAGAACAGCATCTCTCATCATGGGAGCCGCCCGATGGCCGCGGCGGTGTAACGGACATCGCTCGCACCACAGAGGTTAAATGTGCATCGCTGACGGATGCCGCTGCGTGCGAGTCCTCTCCGTACGTGTGTGTGTGTGTGTGTGCGGCGTTGCAGAGATCTTAGCCCCGCCCATTAGTCAGCCAATGATGGCTGACCAGACAGATTTTGCGAGGCGCAGCCGAGAGGAAGTGTTGAGCTGCAGAATAAAAGGGAAACAGACGCGATCACGAGAAGATGAAGCAAACGCCTTCGCTTTCAAGGCGAGTTCCTCGCCCGTGGTCGCGTCCTGTCCCGTTGTCCTGTGGTGTGAAGGATCGCCTTTCATCCTGCTCGAGAGCAGCGCTAATCTGGCCTCTGCTGCTGACCTTTCTCAATCCCTCACAAATACTCCCATTTAGGGTAATCTGGCATCGATAACTGGGAGTTATTTCGCCCCCACCGTTTGTTCCTTTTGGCGAGTTCACGTCAGGCTGCGGCGATGACGGATGGCGTGGGAGCCGGGGGCCACGGCGACCGGGCAGCTCAGCTAACAGCCGGGAGCTTTAGCTCGCCTTGTGCACGCCACGGCGGCGGCACACGCAACCGCAACCGCTTGATCTGCCACACGCAGGTGGAGGCGGAGTTGTTGTGCAATTGAGCCCCAATGAGAGAACAACAGTAAGGGGGGGGGGGGGGTCATATACTGCAGGAACACAAGCCGGTCCATCAAATAATGAGCTTCTGATCATTCAGCAGTAGCTCATCCATCGTCCATCTTGTTTCTCGCTCACGCTGGAATCTGCTGCTTCCTGTAGATGGACAGGAATGCTGGGATTGGAAATATAAAAATATACTTTTATACTCGTCTACCGGCATTGGGGAACACCAGAAACGCTCGCCGGAGTGATAAACGGGACCGTGACACGGGTCATCTGCCCAACCAAATGTTATAATCGCAGCCATTTCTTTCACGCTGAAGGCTTTATGTCTTTGGCGAGTTCCCGGCGCCGCTTCAGCTCTTGCTCGCCTTCTCTCCCGGCCTCCAGCGGAGCTGATGTACACCGTGGAGCTGGCGGGGGGTCTGGGAGCCATCCTGCTGCTGCTCATCTGCCTGGTGACGCTATACAAGTGCTACAGGATCCAGCTTATGCTCTTCTACAGGAACCACTTTGGCAGCGAGGACGTAGACGGAGGTAAGATCTAGAGCGTCTTCGGCTGCTGGGGGGTCGTCCTTCATCTCCTCGCTAGGAGAGTCCATGTTTATTTAACTTGGAAAACACCTGTGCTGTTTGTTAAAGCTGCATGTGACATCATTTTTATGTAAATACGCACCTTTTATATAAACGGCTGGAAACGACTCGCCGTTTTTCTTGTCGTGCTCATGCCCTTGCGAAGGCGCTCGTGCCGTGTGCTGCATCCTGACACCAGAATGGACGGCTTTAGGGCTCTGAGCCTCCGACAGGTGACGGGCTCTTTATTCCTGCTCGGATCTCATTCCAATGGAGGACCAGCAGCAACGCAGGCCTCCTGTCATAGTGCGGAGCAGCGCTCGTCTCTCTCTCTGCCCTGGAAACTCGTATTTCACTGCCGGCTGCTAACTGGAAGCGCCTCAGCGGCAACATGCCCGATCCTGATTCATTACCCGCAGATATTAAGTGCGTTTGTTTTATTTCATCCTGCCAGTCTATTCCCAGGGAAGCTGTTGAGTGGTTTCAACCAGACCGGGGGAAATGCATCGCAGTGGAGCTGTTCTCCAATAATAGCCTCCGAGGCCGACGAGTCAGGAGGGATGACGTCCACGCAGGCCAACGGGAGGCCTGGATACGTTAGCGCCCGAGCGAGCTCAAAATGAGCACGTTCGTACAGCGAGAGGAAGAGAACTGCTTTATGACACGTACGAAGGTTAGAAGATGCTTTAAGGCGTTTAAAGATAGCGGAAGACTCAAAGACAAGATACGTCGGCTGGAGTTTCAAAATAACAGTCCGATTTTCAGATTAAGATGGAGGGACTTTGATCATCTTAATTAAATTAAAATAGTTTTAAACTACAACATGTCTGGATGGAAATGATCCCTGGTCTTATTCGAGGTTGGGGTGTGTGCTAACGCGTTTATCTTAAAGGCTAAAGTGAAGATTTAAATACGTTTCTAAACACTTAAATTACTGCGTCTGAGCTTTAGGAAGTCTTTTTATGGCATTTGTTTTTTCCCCATTATCTTCCATTGCTGTAATGTTTTTCTGGGAAGCTCCAAAACATTTAGTGGACTAAGAAATGGCATCCAAATTAGATCAATTTGATATTTGTTCCTTTAATATGAAGAATCTGCACACAAAAAAAGAAATTAGAAATGGAAAAAAGACTCGGCAGACGATCCTGTTTATCCAGCTGGCTTTTCCATCGAGCGAATCAAAACGCGGCCCCCGTGCCAGACAAACTCTGAGGCCCCGTCAGCAATCGTTAAAGAGGAAGAAATCAAACCGATCGGCCCGTGGATGAGCCGTGGTTTGAGAATGCATCAAACTGAGACGAGGAGCAAGTTTTAATTTGATTCCCCTGTAATTAGTCTCTCAAGCACCAGCGCAGCAGTGAATTCTGGGGGAATGAGATTAGTCGAGAGAGGCTGAGGGACCGAGTCGTGGGAAGCGAGCCTGCGAGAGAGTTATGAGCAGCGAGGACGGGTTCTGTACCCAACTCCTCCCAGCTCTGCTTCACTGTGATGGCTGAGACATCAGTCGTTTCAGTGGAGCCATGAGCTCCGGCTTTCAGCCCCGGAAAGCAAAGCGTCGCCCCAACAAAACGGACAAGAGGCGGCCGGGCTGGAAATAAATATCGGGCCTCAAACCAAATCCCAAACAGCAATTGTCTCCTTTAATTGTGCCGCCCGAGTGAGTGCTTGAAGAGGGGAAACAGATTTTCAATTTGCTCCTCGGTAGAAGGGGATCAGGTTCAATAATCCTCCGGAGCTCCCGGGAGGCCCCGATGCGTTCCTCCACGCCGCGGTCGGTGAGATCACTTCACCGCCATGACGTGCACAAGGTCGCACCTGCAGCAAGGTCGTCTCTGGCTTCCAATGTCAATGGGGCGAGATAAGCAGTCACTGAGCCTGGGGAGGAAGGGGTTAACTGAGACGCCTTCGCTATGGTAACGGCTGCAGCGACAGGAAGGATCAATAACAGGCTTCATGATGACAGCGGCAGAGCGAGAATGTCGGGGGAGGCGCGAGTGAGGCTCCGTGCAGTCTGGAGCATCGATCGGTTGCCGCGGCGACTGTTGATGCTTCCTGTGGGTTTTGGATTTTCAAGATGCAAAGTTGTGTTTTTACAAGGCGACGGCTCTCTGTTCGGCTGATTCAGGGGGGTCGTGTTCAGGTTCCACAGCTGTGAAAATGTTTCTCCTATTTAACGTGCCCTATTTATTTCCATTAAGCTATTGTGTTAGCCGCGGAAAGCTAAAGCGGCCCACATTCCGTAATCTGGAGCACCTCCCTCACCCTTACCTCCCTCTCCCTTACCCCCCTCGCCTTTACCTTCCTCACCCTTACCTCCATCGCCCTTAACTTCCTCGCCCTTACCTCCCTCACCCTTACCTCCCTCTCCCTTACCCCCCTCGCCCTTACCTCCCTCGCCCTTACCTCCCTCGCCCTTACCTCCCTCGCCCTTACCTCCCTCGCCCTTACCTCCCTCGCCCTTACCCCCCTCGCCTTTACCTCCCCTCGCCCTTACCTCCCTCGCCCTTACCTCCCTCGCCCTTACCCCCCTCGCCCTTACCCCCCTCGCCCTTACCTCCCTCGCCCTTACCTCCCTTCCCCTTCCCTTGTTCAAGCAGCTACCTGTGTGGGAGGATGGAGTGTTGCTCTGGAGGTGCATTGCGCCCTCTGAGACACCTTTGCCGTTCTCTCCAGCAAGCAGTGCCTCCTCAAGATGCGAGAGTGAGGTCATACCGCCCTCGCCCCCCCCCCCCCTCTCTGACTACAGTGGAGTGCATCGGCTCCACTGAACAGCCCTTGATCTGCCCACACAGCTAGCAGAGACAAACGGAGGGAGATTTACGTCACCGTGAAGCAGAAGATGAGCCTCGCAGTCCGTTATGCTCGCTGATGATGAGGTTACATTTCAATTATTTTTACAGCTCCCTCGTGCTGTAAAATGAATTGCGAGTTATAAAAATGAGTTAGATTAATTATGCAGTGTCATGTAAGAGGGGCAAGCACTCGCCGAATATCAAGACTACCCATCAGGAAGAGAGTGAATCTTGTTGATGGACTCACAGCCTGGAGACAGGAAGGACTGTCAAATGGAGAGGACATCGAAAGCTTCAAGATAACAGGGATGCTGTAATCTGTCCCTCCTGTTGAACTGTATCTTCTCCTGTACCTCATCCTCATCCTCAGCTCCCGTCTTGGCTGGTTGTCCCCTGGGGGTTGGGCTGATCAAGTGTCCCAATACCTTTGTCCCTGTGTATTCACCATCTGATGAGGGAGAATGAACATCTGGAATTTTAATGCCCATGCCCTGTGTACACCAGATGAGGATTTACCTTTGCACCCCGGACCTTTGGAGCAGATCAGCTGCTGCAGATCCGAAACGTCGACTGCACCTTCTTCCCGTAATGGTCAGGGCGGCTCTGGGAAACCTCACCTCCATTTCCACCCTCTTGACTCAATGTCCCGGCGCGTTGCAGCAAGAATGGGGCACATTAAACACTTCCCTCACGTCTCACTTTCCATCTCTCCACTCAGCCCTTTCAAATCTGTCATCAATCCGAGCTTTCATATGGGGGGGGGGGGTGAAGCCATGCCATGCACAGGCAGCGCCGGGCATTTAGCTCGTGCCGGAGTCTAATTTGTTTTGCCTGCAGGGGGCGATGCAGCGATCAAGGTAACGTTATTTGTCAGTTGGGACGTAGCTGTAATGAAAAGCACTCAAACGGGCAGACGAGCCCGGAGGTCAGTGTAATGGAGGCGTCCTGCCCCCCCCCCCCCCCGGTGAAGGAATGGCTAGCGTGCATCGCTAGAGAAAGAGATCGTTAGCATCCGGGGGGGCAGCAGCTCTAAACACAAACATTATCTTCAAGTCATGAAGCAGTGATGAAAGGAATCAAGGACTTTCTTCTCTCCGGGTTCTCTCCTCCTGCCCGCTAGCAGCGCTTCCAGAACTAAATGAAGGAGCTGCGGCGTTTTTGTTTCTTTACCTGCAGATAACAAGGACTACGACGCTTACCTGTCCTACACCAAGGTGGACCCGGACCAGTGGAGCCAGGAGACCCGAGAGGAGGAGCTCTTCGCCCTGGAGATCCTCCCCGACGTGCTGGAGAAGCATTATGGGTATAAACTCTTCATTCCAGACAGGGACTTGATCCCCACAGGAAGTAAGCTCTCTCTCTCTCCCGTGCGGCGTTGTTGTCGAATGTGTTGTCGCTTGGTGTTGCTCGTGCTGTCAGTGCAGTGGTGCCACGCCTTGTTTGTGGGCTCACGCCGTGCATTTTGTGTCGTTGCTTATGCACAGATCTGTTTGAATCTGAGCGCTAGCCCCCAGCTGGACTGCAGTGGGGGGGGGGGGGGGGGGGGGGGTGCTCAAGGGAGTCATCATTTACCATTAGGCCTGCTTTTATTTCAGTCTCTCACTGGATGCAACTGCTGAAACGTCTTCGCGCTTCGTTACCGGCTCGTTAGGACTCTATTACACTGGGCCAAGTCTAAATTATGACACATTGGAGCAGACGTCCCTTTGCTAGCAGGGAGAACCAATAAAGCAGTTCTGAACAGCCCGTTTTAAGTGTGGCAGCCCTAAAAGCTAAGCGAGCGGAGAGCGCTACCTTTCCCAGGTGCTGCTTTAAACCGGCACCGACTCTGTTGCCCCACAAACAGCCCGAAGCCGTAAAACAGCAGCGAGTCTTTACGGCGGTTCGGCTGACTCTGATCCAGATCCGG
This sequence comes from Brachionichthys hirsutus, assembly GCF_040956055.1. Lineage (NCBI taxonomy): Eukaryota > Metazoa > Chordata > Actinopteri > Lophiiformes > Brachionichthyidae > Brachionichthys > Brachionichthys hirsutus. The sequence continues at coordinate 3,506,417 of NC_090920.1, read as the reverse complement.
TCACACCCCGGACCATCACGGGTCACACCGGAGGAGACGTCGGCATCTCGAGGAGGAGCCACACAAACGTTCCTGTTTTTAGTGCGTGATGTTCTCAGTAAAGCCAGCAGGAGGTGTAATGAGCTGCGTTCCAGACGCTGCAGTGAACGCCTGCTGTTGCTGCTAGACCCATCCGGCGCCGTGCCGGCGCTACCTGAGCGCTACCCGAGCGCTACTCGTGCATGCTGCTGCGTGGCGCCGCTGCACAATGGAAACGCTTCTGCATGGACGTTCATGCATGTTTACATTCCTAATGGAGCGCCTCGTGCACCGTCTGCTTATCGATGATTAACCAATCACACGGATGAGTTTGATGATGTCATTATGTGAATACTTGCATCTGCCTGTCAAACGCCGCCATGACTAATGACGTTCCTCCTCAGTGGCACCGTGCCCGGGTTACAAACTCAACCCTCAGTGTGATCATGTGCTCGATGTGGGGGGGGGGGGGGGTCTAATATGGGAGAAATGGCATATAAATCCAAGGATGGAGAGGAATGAGGTGCGTCTGTCACGCGACTGAGCGTGCAGCTTTCAGCTCCCATTGGCGTTCGCGTCCCGACGCTCGATAAGCTGCCGATAAATTCTCACCGTCTCACCACTGGTTTGAAACCAGTGCGTTCAGCAAGCAGCCGGCTCCTCCTTGAAACCAGTGCATTCAGCAAGCAGCCGGGCTCCTCCTTGTATTTCTGATGCTAAGTATCCCATATTAAACTGGAATAAACTGGCCTACGCGATTACCGCCTCACAATCGCGAGTGGACCCCCGTCTGGAGAAGCAGTTTATGCCGGCGCCGTGTCCCCATTGATAAATGCTTTCTCTAAAACTCTTGTTCGACCCGACTTTGAATGTAAATATCTATGTTTAGGTTTCACCAATGATCATTTCCAGGATGACACAAGACTACTTAGAGGTACTTTCTCCCCAGATTTGTAACGTCAGTCGTGCCTTTTGGGTTTGCACGCTGTTATTAATGGCTTTATTACTGATTAATAAAGCCATGTGTATCATACTGTTATGTATTATTACACATGAGGACTTATCTTGCGAGGAATGGAGCAATCTATCCCGAACCTGTTCACCAACATCTGAGAACGTCCTCCCGTTTGCGTCGGTGGCGATTGATGCTTATTACCCATTTATAAAGCCGTTATGACTGTCAGTTTGTTTCTCTGTTTCTACTGTGCTAGATCAGGGTTCAGCGCATCAGAGCGGCTCCTCCTTTGGAGACGCTGTCAGGATAGAGGAGGTAGCGTTGAGGCCGGAGGTGGGAGACGATGCCGTTTGTAGTGAAGCATCAGATCTTCCTCGGAGGGGTTTAGCTAGCGTTAGCGACTGCGTGGGGGTCGGACGCCGCGGTTCCCCAGCTGCTAAATTACAACCTCACTGTGAGTCGGAGGTAAAATACAGGAACAGGAAGGCTTTTATTGATGCTTTTGTAGCTGCTAATTCCAAATGAATAGTTCCATAAAGCGCTGAATAACAAGGAAGTATTGAATGCTAGCTGTCGTTATTCAGACCCTCCGTATTTCTTTTTAATGCAGACCTGGATCGTGTTTTTCTGTATTTCCAGTTTTCCCGCCAGTAAATTTGAGAGAAAATGCAGGATGCGTGGTCGCGGTGATTTTCGACCTCGTTTAATTTAGTGTTGATTTTGCTTTTATGTCCACGGAAAATCAATGATTACACAGCGCTTTGATTGTAAAGCTTGTGAAAGAGAAATGGAATCTATAGAGCGGTAAAGCGTTAGCAGAGCGCCCCCCCGAGAGGACAGATTTACTTTCAGTTCATCAATTCACAACATAAAATCAAACTACAACTCATTAGCTAATTATACGCTATCCATTCATTCCCAGTTTGATTTACTCAGATTGGATGGGAGGGGCGGGGGGGGGGGGGGGGGGGTCATTTTCACCTGATTGGTTTGACCGAAACTGAACATCCGAGACAAGAGGAAGAAGAAGAAGCCCCCCCCCCCCAGGACAGATACTGACCTGCTCTGTGGCGACTTACAGCACGAGGACTAACTACCCACCAGCATAGAGACCGTCTTGTCTCGGCCTGATGACGGGTCCGCCCTCGGAGCGATGGCGGACAGACAGGACGCGGCGTTTGTTTGCTGAAACGCACTGAGAGCTTCTTGACTTAAAGAGGAGAGGAAGGGAAACGGCAGCCGGTTTTTCTCGAGCACACACAGGAGGGTCGTAAGCTTTGATTGCAAAGTGAAGCCCAATTAATCCCGTCTTTGTCTGCGTCGAGAAGGGCCAAACGCCGGCATTAGCCGCAGACACACAGCCCGCCCCCCCCCCCCCCCCCCGCCTCCGTCACCCAGGACATTCATTATTACAGCAGCAGCAGAGCTACTCATGAGAGATGCAGCCCCGCCTCCAGGTGCTCACGGGCAGGTACCTGGAGCGACACAAATAGATCCACGCATTTGTTACTCAGGAAGCACGCGTCCGCTTGCGTCGCTGTTCATCTCTGCACCTGTGTCTGTGTGTCCAGCCTACATCGAGGACGTGGCGCGCTGCGTGGACCAGAGCAAGCGTCTCATCATCGTCATGACGCCCAGCTACGTGGTGCGGAGGGGGTGGAGCATCTTTGAGCTGGAGACGAGGCTGCGCAACATGCTGGTGACCGGCGAGATCAAGGTCATCCTGATCGAGTGCGCCGAGCTGCGCGGCATCATGAACTACCAGGAAGTGGAGGCCCTGAAACACACCATCAAGACGCTGACGGTCATCAAGTGGCGCGGGCCGACCAGCAACAAGCTCAGCTCCGCCTTCTGGAAGCAGCTGATCTACGAGATGCCCTTCAAGCGCCTGGAGCCCCTGAGCATCTCCCACGAGCAGGTGCTGGACGTCAGCGAGCAGGGCCCCTTCGGCGAGCTGCAGACCGTCTCGGC
>NC_090920.1:3452350-3503373 GCF_040956055.1 Brachionichthys hirsutus | reverse complement strand
GCCGCAGGACTCACCGCTGGCACCCGGACCCTGAATGCACCGGAGCCAGAGGGACCCCGAAGGCACTAAGCTGCTTCAAGGAGGCGGGAAGGGAGGGCGGGGCTTCAGAAACGATGGACGCGTTGGTCCAATAAGAGCTTTTATTGAAACTGAACAAAAAAAGAAGAGGAACTTTTGTAAGCCTGTATAAACACTCACGTAACACCTCTAATAAATGGGCGGGGCCGGGGGCGGGGCATACAGGGTCCTGTACATAGGAGTTTCTAATTCTTTGTAGCATCAGCGTCTGGGACTCGTTCTAATCCTTTGGTTCTTCTTCCTTTCACTTTGTACCAGAGAGGAGCAGCCTGTGTTACCTTTACCTTCATTTGCTGGCTGTTGTTGCTGTTGGGGGGGCGGGGGGGGGGGGGGCGCAGCCTCCGGAAGATGAGGACAATCCCGTTTGGATTCCTGTGGGAGTTGAGAATCTGGACTCAACCAGAATATGCAAAATATACGGAGTCCAGAAGAGCCGGGGGGGGTCTTATTCGTGCTTTCAGAAATGTCACGGGGGGGTGTGAAGAACATGGTGCTAGGCTCCACGAGTCTGTTTCTGTCACCATAACATCTACTTTAAGAGAACGCAGCTTCTTACCTGAGCAGATGAATATTTAACAGAAAGTTAATTTTGCGTATTCTTTTATGAGAAAAGTCTATTTTTGTAACCGGAGGGATCTTTACCTTTACAGGAGGAGTCGGGGACGCGTAATAAAGGTGTGTTAAGTGGAACTGCACAGCTCATGAGAATCTATAGGCCGTTCACTAAATGTCTTACAAGTGCAAGGGGGGGGGGGGGTTGGGGGGGGGGATTTTGGGGGTTATTGATTGCAGCTCTTTCAGCTATTATCAGTCATGGCGGTGATTCTGATGCGCCGCTCCGGATCCGGTTCTCCTCTGACCCAACGAGGCTGTCCAGGGCTACCCCCCCCCCCCCCCCCCTATCTGACTCCTTTGCCATCGCCCTCCTCACAGGAAACGTTTGCCGGATGAGCTGCGCGACACAACATAGGGCTTCAGCATCTCGGTTGAGACACTTCGGGGTCCGCCGTCGCTGATGGAGTCGCTATGGCAACGGCACGCAGGAATATGACACCCATAACGACGAAGTGGTTTCAGATGATTTAATCAACCTTAAACCATCATAGACTAAAGAAGCACCGTAGAAAGTTTAAAGTTTAAGAGAGAAGCTGCTTTGAAGAAGTTAGAGCGAAGCCGGTGACGAGGACACGCCCCCATTGCGTCCTGAAATAAGAGCTATTCCCGTGGAGGTGGCGGCGGCCTGTGTTCTAACCTCACACTAAACATCATCTCCTGGCGTCTCCTGCTGTCCAGGTGTTTCATTTAGTGCCATAAAATATGCAAAGTGAGCTCGAGCACAGTTGGGTTTTGGGTTTTGGGTTTCTCGCCCCTTCATCTTCTTGCGGTTCTCATTTAGAACCTTCGGGTTGTATTTTTTCAGAATACTTTGAGATAAGCCCGTTTTTATTCATGATATACGGGAAGGGCCGCCTTCTTCTGAAATCAATCAACCAATAGATCAATAAAGTCGACCTCAGTCCGACCTGCGACGAGATTCGTGTTCGAACAGGTGAGTTCGTCATGCTCCACGCGTGTAAATAGTCGAGATGAAGACAATCGATGCATCCCCACGGAGACGACGGTCGTCGTTCCCGACGTTCCCAACGTTCCCAACGCGGGGTCGGCGCCTGCAGCAGGTCGGCGGCCGCGTTTCCGCGGATACGGAAGTTTGCGTTTTGTGACCGAGCCGAGACGCTTCTCTTTCTCTTTGTTTGACGACCAATCGAACATTTCTCATGACTTTGGCTTTGATGATGAAGACGAAGATGAATGATGATGATATATAGCACAGAGTTATTCCAGGCACTTTCACCACGACGCTCCCGTTTCTCATTTATTTTCTATGATCCGTCTGAAATGTTCATGAAAAAAAGATACTGTTATTATTAATAAAAACACATTTATGGTAACGTGGTGCTTCGCTCCAGTGTGTGTGTGTTGGTGTGTGTGTGCGTGTGTGTGTGTGTGTGTGTGTGGACGATGCACGGCATGGATCACTAATCACTTATCAAAACATCTCAGTTATTCTTGCAAGAGCAGCTCGATCTTCATTTGTTATTTCACCTCTTCTTCCTGCTTGTCCCCTGAGGGGTCGCCACAGCAACCCAACCTTCTCCACTTCACCCTGTCCTTTGCATCGTCCTCCCCAATACCAGCCCCTCTCATGTCCTCCCTCACTACGTCCATGTCTCTTCTCCTGGGTCGTCCTCTAGTCCTGTCCTTTGTATCGTCCTCCCCAACACCAGCCCCTCTCATGTCCTCCCTCACTACGTCCATGTCTCTTCTCCTGGGTCGTCCTCTAGCCCTGTCCTTTGCATCGTCCTCCCAACACCAGCCCCTCTCATGTCCTCCCTCACTACGTCCATGTCTCTTCTCCTGGGTCGTCCTCTAGCCCTACTTTTGTATCGTCCTCCCCAACACCAGCCCCTCTCATGTCCTCCCTCACTACGTCCATGTCTCTTCTCCTGGGTCGTCCTCTAGCCCTGTCCTTTGTATCGTCCTCCCCAACACCAGCCCCTCTCATGTCCCCCCTCACTACGTCCATGTCTCTTCTCCTGGGTCGTCCTCTAGTCCTGTCCTTTGTATCGTCCTCCCCAACACCAGCCCCTCTCATGTCCCCCCTCACTACGTCCATGTCTCTTCTCCTGGGTCGTCCTCTAGTCCTGTCCTTTGCATCGTCCTCCCCAACACCAGCCCCTCTCATGTCCCCCCTCACTACGTCCATGTCTCTTCTCCTGGGTCGTCCTCCGGTCCTGGTCCCTGGCGGCTCCATCCTCAGCTTTCGACTTGACTCACTCAAAGCCTGTTTCCTGTTTCATAACTGTCTTCGTGTCTTCAGTAATCAGATTCCAAACGTCAATTCAATTTCAAATTCAGTTTATTGCTCTAACACCAGATCACAACAGGAAGTCACCTGGAGGCTCTTTACAGGTGTAGCAGGGAAACACCTGCAGGGAAAGACAGAACCCGACTCGACCCACAAGAGGAAGAACTTTGGAGACGGAGGAAAGGAAAACCTCCCTTTAACAGGGAAGAGAGGGATTACTAACATATATTTATAACATGAATAACCAGATAGAGAGGGAGGACAGCCTATTGATTATTGTATTGATTACCCATAAGCCTTGTTAAACATAGAGGTGGTGATCTCTGAAAGCTCCGCCCCCCAGTCATCGAAGTCAAGGCCTATTTTACCTTATTAAGAACATCCAATGTGAGCAGGAAGCAGCAGCTTCTCCTTTTGGATGAAACGTTAAGGTAAACGCTGCCACCTGCTGGGCAACCTCTGCTACGTCATCCTTCTCGCAAGGCATGCTGGGAGAGAAGGGCCCAATTTGAGCCATTTTTTGTGGATTTTCGGGTCGAAACTCAACGCAGGTAAGAACTAGAACGCGTCACAATATTTATAACAATGTTCACCTGTGTTGGTGAATTTAGCTGATTCGACGCGACGGAAGTGACGCAGCAGTTTATTAAACTTGAGTTGGTTGCTTTGCTTGTTGAAATATTAATGTTATAATTTATATTTATTACTTGTTTCTTTAATAAATGTCTTCTAAACGAGTTATTACTTATGTTACGTGTATTTATCGGTCTTAATAGTCAGATTTAAGCTTGTTTGCTCGGAGAAAAGACTTTAAATCGAGACCTAATTAAGCCCGGATGACGTCAGGTGTGCGGGTCGTCTTTAAGCTGAATTTAAATGGAAGGGAGGTGATCTACAACCGCGTGCACGGATTGTGCCGGGACAAGATTCCGGTTCGTTGTTTGCGCGGATGAAAGCGTCTCTCCGTTCATCTATTCTCTGCAGAGATGATTTTACAGCCTTAATAACGTCACGTGACGTGAAGTCAAACATGCTGATTGCATGTCTGGCCGCTAGATGGCGCTTCATCCTCCTAACTCAGAGGACAATGACCTCAATGCAGTGGAATGTGCATACTTTCTCATAAAAATGCGTTTCTCTTCCCTCCTTTTTGTCTTTCAGGGACCCAGAGGTCGAACGCCGGAGCCCCTAAATCTGAAGGCTCTGGGCGGGAACCAGGGAAGCTAAAGTTTTGTTTCTGTCTGAGATGTCTTCAATCAGATCATGTGCTGCTCCCCTAAAGACCTGCAGCGCAGCCAGCGCTACGTTAGCTTCGTGGGATAACACGTCCACGCCTCCGGTACCATTACCAGAACAATATTATTCAGCAGGATATTAAGTAACTCCGCTTCAAATCTTCCTCTGCTGCTGGACGACCGGCCCATCCAGAGAGCTCTTCAACTCTTATTATGGTCTGTTTGAGGGCTCTGCCAACGACACCGGCGGCGTCCGGGTCAGCCCCGAGAGGAGGCGCAGTACTCTGAATACTTCTAATGCATGTTGTACATCCTCCAGGTTCCGGTTCAGCGGTCGCATTCTGGGTCTGAAGAACAGGAAGGAAAACACGGAGCGGATGGGAAGAGGATCGGTGCAGCCGACTGACCGCCTGGTCCGAGGCTTCTACCAGGTACGTCCTGTGGAACGCGTGGGTCATGTGGCGTGGGTCATGTGACGTGGGTCGTGTGACGTGGGTCATGTGACGTGGGTCATGTGACGTGGGTCATGTGACTGCTTGACGGGCTTCTCCAGGAGGCCAGCCGGGCATCGACCACGAATAAACCGGGCGCTGTCCCCATCAGATAGTTTTTTAAATGTTTCATCGTCCGGTTCTGATCCGTGGACCTCTGGTGGTCCAGGAGGATCAGCGTCTGACCTGGGACGCTGTGTTTTTGGGTTTGAGACCGACAAGGTCTGAGTTTTCAAAGTCAACATTTCCTCAGTTGAAGAACTTTGAAAGAAACATCTTTAATTTAATAAACCTTTGATCTTAAATCTTTAAACAAAAATGTAAATAATTAATAATAACATTTCTATTGGAGGATAAAGGTTTTGTTTACACGTTCCCTCCTGGTTTTAACACTTCCGTCGACTCCTTCGGGGGCTGATGGGTGACCGTCGACTCCTTCGGGGGGGCTGATGGGCGACCGTCGACTCCTTCGGGGGCTGATGGGCGACCGTCGACTCCTTCGGGGGGGCTGATGGGTGACCGTCGACTCCTTCGGGAGCTGATGGGTGACCGTCGACTCCTTCGGGGGCTGATGGGTGACCGTCGACTCCTTCGGGGGGGCTGATGGGCGACCGTTGACTCCTTCGGGGGGGCTGATGGGCGACCGTTGACTCCTCCGGGGGAGCTGATGGGTGACCGTCGACTCCTTCGGGGGGGCTGATGGGTGACCGTCGACTCCTTCGGGGGGGCTGATGGGTGACCGTCGACTCCTTCGGGGGCTGATGGGTGACCGTCGACTCCTTCGGGGGGGCTGATGGGTGACCGTCGACTCCTTCGGGGGCTGATGGGTGACCGTCGACTCCTTCGGGGGGGCTGATGGGTGACCGTCGACTCCTTCGGGGGCTGATGGGTGACCGTCGACTCCTTCGGGGGGGCTGATGGGTGACCGTCGACTCCTTCGGGGGGGCTGATGGGTGACCGTCGACTCCTTCGGGGGCTGATGGGTGACCGTCGACTCCTTCGGGGGGGCTGATGGGCGACCGTCGACTCCTTCGGGGGGGCTGATGGGTGACCGTCGACTCCTTCGGGGGGGCTGATGGGTGACCGTCGACTCCTTCGGGGGGGCTGATGGGTGACCGTCGACTCCAGGCCGGCCCAGCATTGACAGTAAGAACTGCTTCATCTCTACGTTCTGCTTCTCTGACCTTTGACACGATGTGATGCTTCCTGTTTACGCTTCGCTGCCGTCTCAGTGAGAGTCTTGATGTTGATTCTGTGCGCGGCGAGCACGTTCGAGCCACGGCGCTGGACACGGCCCGAGTTTACGACTCGCTGAGAGACGACTGGTGGAGAAGCGGTTCCTAAACGGTTTTACGTCATCGACAGGATTTATGGGCCGATGTTTGGACGCTTTAGTCATGGCAGCTTTATTTATGTGGGCGGAGTCGGGCGTGGCGTTGAGTCCGTGGGCTCTATCGGTGCACATCCTTTGCCGTGCGTTTGTTCATGCAGCGCTGGCTGCAGCAGGCCGGCTGCGTCCTGGCCAGGCTGCTGTATTGTCTCATATCTGGTATCCAGAACTAAAATGTGATCTCATTTGTTCCTGGCCTTGTGACTGTTTCATTCACATCTGTCCAGGAGGGGTGGACAATGGACAGGAAGCCAGTCTTTACAGCTCAGTGGGCTGGTTTAGCTTAGCATGGATTCACGCTCTGCTCCAAACGGAGGGCTATGGGCCGAGTTCAGGGTAGTAACGCCCCAAACGGAGGGCTATGGGCCGGGTTCAGGGTAATAACGCCCCAAACGGAGGGCTATGGGCCGAGTTCAGGGTAATAACGCCCCCAAACGGAGGGCTATGGGCCGAGTTCAGGGTAATAACGCCCCAAACGGAGGGCTATGGGCCGAGTTCAGGGTAATAACGCCCCCAAACGGAGGGCTATGGGCCGAGTTCAGGGTAATAACGCCCCCAAACGGAGGGCTATGGGCCGAGTTCAGGGTAATAACGCCCCCAAACGGAGGGCTATGGGCCGAGTTCAGGGTAATTACGCCCCAGACGGAGGGCTATGGGCCGAGTTCAGGGTAATTACGCCCCAGACGGAGGGCTATGGGCCGAGTTCAGGGTAATAACGCCCCAAACGGAGGGCTATGGGCCGAGTTCAGGGTAATAACGCCCCAAACGGAGGGCTATGGGCCGAGTTCAGGGTAATAACGCCCCCAAACGGAGGGCTATGGGCCGGGTTCAGGGTAATAACGCCCCCAAACGGAGGGCTATGGGCCGAGTTCAGGGTAATAACGCCCCAAACGGAGGGCTATGGGCCGAGTTCAGGGTAATAACGCCCCAAACGGAGGGCTATGGGCCGAGTTCAGGGTAATAACGCCCCCAAACGGAGGGCTATGGGCCGAGTTCAGGGTAATAACGCCCCCAAACGGAGGGCTATGGGCCGAGTTCAGGGTAATAACGCCCCCAAACGGAGGGCTATGGGCCGAGTTCAGGGTAATAACGCCCCAAACGGAGGGCTATGGGCCGAGTTCAGGGTAATAACGCCCCCAAACGGAGGGCTATGGGCCGAGTTCAGGGTAATAACGCCCCCAAACGGAGGGCTATGGGCCGAGTTCAGGGTAATAACGCCCCCAAACGGAGGGCTATGGGCCGAGTTCAGGGTAATTACGCCCCAGACGGAGGGCTATGGGCCGAGTTCAGGGTAATAACGCCCCCAAACGGAGGGCTATGGGCCGAGTTCAGGGTAATAACGCCCCAAACGGAGGGCTATGGGCCGAGTTCAGGGTAATAACGCCCCAAACGGAGGGCTATGGGCCGAGTTCAGGGTAATAACGCCCCAAACGGAGGGCTATGGGCCGAGTTCAGGGTAATAACGCCCCCAAACGGAGGGCTATGGGCCGAGTTCAGGGTAATAACGCCCCCAAACGGAGGGCTATGGGCCGAGTTCAGGGTAATAACGCCCCAAACGGAGGGCTATGGGCCGAGTTCAGGGTAATAACGCCCCAAACGGAGGGCTATGGGCCGAGTTCAGGGTAATAACGCCCCCAAACGGAGGGCTATGGGCCGAGTTCAGGGTAATAACGCCCCCAAACGGAGGGCTATGGGCCGAGTTCAGGGTAATAACGCCCCCAAACGGAGGGCTATGGGCCGAGTTCAGGGTAATAACGCCCCAAACGGAGGGCTATGGGCCGAGTTCAGGGTAATAACGCCCCAAACGGAGGGCTATGGGCCGAGTTCAGGGTAATAACGCCCCAAACGGAGGGCTATGGGCCGAGTTCAGGGTAATAACGCCCCAAACGGAGGGCTATGGGCCGAGTTCAGGGTAATAACGCCCCAAACGGAGGGCTATGGGCCGAGTTCAGGGTAATAACGCCCCAAACGGAGGGCTATGGGCCGAGTTCAGGGTAATAACGCCCCCAAACGGAGGGCTATGGGCCGAGTTCAGGGTAATAACGCCCCCAAACGGAGGGCTATGGGCCGAGTTCAGGGTAATAACGCCCCCAAACGGAGGGCTATGGGCCGAGTTCAGGGTAATAACGCCCCAAACGGAGGGCTATGGGCCGAGTTAAGGGTAATAACGCCCCAAACGGAGGGCTATGGGCCGAGTTCAGGGTAATAACGCCCCAAACGGAGGGCTATGGGCCGAGTTCAGGGTAATAACGCCCCGAACGGAGGGCTATGGGCCGAGTTCAGGGTAATAACGCCCCAAACGGAGGGCTATGGGCCGGGTTCAGGGTAATAACGCCCCAAACGGAGGGCTATGGGCCGAGTTCAGGGTAATAACGCCCCAAACGGAGGGCTATGGGCCGAGTTCAGGGTAATTACGCCCCAAACGGAGGGCTATGGGCCGAGTTCAGGGTAATAACGCCCCAGACGGAGGGCTATGGGCCGAGTTCAGGGTAATAACGCCCCCAAACGGAGGGCTATGGGCCGAGTTCAGGGTAATAACGCCTCTTACTTTCGTTTCTGTCATTCCTCTCCTGTGTTTTCTCTCAGCCCGTCTCACTCTTGACTGTTTTTAGAAGGGTCAAATCTATCTCAGCTGTTATCAGTTTCGGGTCATGCTGTGTGTGTGTGTGTGTGAGAGAGAGATGAAGCTTCATAAGCTCCTTTATCAGCCGTTCGTCACCCTCCTCTCCGGCCTCCCGCTGTCTCCTTTCATTTTTCCCATACTTTCACACACTGGGCCACACATGTCTCTCTCTCTCTCTCTCTCTCTCTCTCTCTGATTGTAACTCACCCCATCTCGGCCATCCTTACGCTCCGAGCTCCCCATGAAGCATCTGTGTAAATAAATGGAATGAACAATTCATCCTATGGATAACTTATTGTTGACCTTTCCACGTATAAAGTTGGAAAGGAAGTGACGTTGTTTGCTGATAACTCATTGATTACCATATTTTAGCTTCATTAAGAAATAAGAAAGTTGATGATCCACACGCAAACGGAAAACCAAACATAAAAGCTAACATGAATCGACCTGAAATGTCCAACAAGCAAAACATAACCACTGATGTTAAGACCCACCCTTCCCCCTTTCCCTCTCTCTCTCTCTCTCTCTCTCTCTCACACACACTCGATCTGCCTTCTTACTTCACTTCTGTGCGGGAATGACCAGAGTGCGGAGGAGCGAACAGAGACTCGCTCTTTGTCCACTTTGCGCACCTTTTGCAGGCCAACGCAGGACGTCGTTCAGGACGTCTTTCAGCGCGTCTCTCAGCGCGTCTTTCAGCGCCTTGGCTGCGTGGCGCTTCCACGTTAATGGGGAAACACTTAACTCAACTCGTCAGAGACGCACCGAGCAGCGCTGACGTGAAGTCCACCATCGGGAGACATGTCTGCCGCGCACGGGCTTCTCAGCAGCGTCTTCTCCTGCTCCTCTCCCGCATCCAAAGCCATCACCAAGCGGCGGCTGCGTCAAACCCGGAGTCTGGACCCCGCGATAATCAGAGACTGTGAGCCAGATGTGGAGGGGGGGGGCGGCGCGTCGTTCTCTGCAGACGCAGGTGCGCCCCAGGAGCGCTCGGCTGTGAAACCGGCTTCACGCACCAAGACCCCGACCTTCAAGGCGCCCATAGCTCCATCCCTCTCCTCGCCTTCCATCCCCCTTGATGTCTCTCCATCCTCCAACTTCCACTTCGATTATGACGTAGTGAAACGTGCCAAAAGGAATACCAGCGGGGACTTACCGTGTTTGGTGCGCGGAGCCGGCGCGGCGCCGTCCGGGGGCGGCGGCGCGCTCTTCTCTCCGCGGAGGTGGCTTCAGAAGAAAGCGCAGCCTTCCAGCCTTCACGCGCACGTCGTGTGGAGGTCAGAGGTAAAGTTCCTGCTCTTTCACACAGAATCGATAGCAGGGTTGGGGGGGGGGGGGGGGTGGATTTGGATCGATACACGAGTTTGCACATGCGTGATGCGGGTGCGTCGGCAGCGGAGTGACGGATCGATGCAATCGGAAGCTTATTGTATCGGTTTATCGCGACTTGCAGCTTTAATCAGAGTTTACGCGCGTCGTCCGTGGATTGTGGGAAGGGGCGTGGCGTGGGAAGGGGCGTGGCGCAGCGCTATAACGTGGGATCACAGCGAACTTTAAACCAAACGTTTGGCAGCACTTCAGGTTTTAAAAGCAAGACGGAAAGCTCGACAAAACGCAGCCATGAAACATCCCGACCCCCCCCCCCCCCCCCCTAAAACGGAGACTCCCCTCCTTCCACTGCTGAAATGTCCAGTTTGCCTGAATATATAAGCCTCATTCCTCTGATGAATGTTTGTGAATGGTGATAAACATGAACCCGTTCTCCGTTTACGCTATTTGGGCATTAAAATACAATGAAAAGGAATTCAAGCTGACTTGCTGCTACATGAACCCTCCTGATGTTTCTATTGGAGCACATAAATCTGTTGTTTACATCTCGAGCAGCCCCTCCACCTGCACCTTGAACCCCTCCTCCTTCTGGCCTTGTTGAAGGCCACTGCAGGTGTTTGAGATGTGGCAGCAGCACCTGGACCTTCTGCCAGTCTGCTCTGGGAACGCTGCAGGAACATTCCCTCAAACTCTGGCTGGGAGATCCGGCTTTTGTCTCCATGTTGGCTGCAAATTGGGCTTGAATAAAGGAAAGGAGCGTTTGAAATCCTCAACAATACAAAGCTAGGCGACTTATTTCTGCAGGGGATTGGGGGGGGGGTTCAGGCTGCATAGTTGGCACGGATCCATATGCATCGGTGAAAAGGCATCATTTTCTTTGTTGTGCCGCGTGTAAAGCTCCTCCAGCCCCCCCCCCCGGCGGCGTCCTGAGCATCGCTCATTGTCACGGCTAATAAAACCGTCCCAGCTTAAAGCGCCGCTCCGATGATGACATCAGAAAAAGAATGACGGCGGTGAAATGATGAAGACGCTAAACAGATAATCTAAAGCATGCTCTGTTTACAGCTTCAGTCCGTTTGTTTTGCGCTCTCAAACGCACCAGAAGCGTCTCCCCAGGAGACCGACGGAGGCTTCGGAGTCTCTGCGTGTCGTTATGTGTCCCGAAAGGATTTTCATTTGCAGTAAAGCTCTGGAAAACACTTTAATAAGTTTGTGTTTCTCAGTAACGCGTCCAGGAGGCTTCCAAAGTCAACGTGGGACGCTTTCTGGAGCCGGTCGTTCTCTAAATCTGATCATGTGGTCGATGTTATCAGCTGAAAATGATGACATGAGTGTCCGTCTGGCAGAAGCCTAAAGGAGACGTTACACGGGCTCAATGTGAGATTAAAATAATCTTTACATTCGGTTACATTAAAGGGAGCTTGATCATTTGGCCAAAAGTATTCTAGAATATCTGTTTTATTTTCATTAGGGTGGTGCGAATAGGACAAAAGCAGTTTTTCACAATAAAAGCACCACCAGCTGGGGACTTCTGGTTCGATCAGCTTCACCTCCCGTCTTTGCTTCTGCTTTTTTCTGCGGCTTACAGAAGAGAAGGCGGCGCTTTACAGTTCTACTGGTCACGGTTGCTTCATCGCCGTTTCCACGGTCAGGTTAATGATGTCGAAAGAAGAATGAGGCAAGAAGAGAGGCGATCAGAAAGTAGGGGCGGGGGGGGGCGCTTCTACTCCAGGATGGGGTGACTCTCGTATCAACACACGTTCCTGCAGAACAGCACAAGTATGAAAATGTAACTTTCACGTGGGAAACATATGCTGGACACACACACACACACACACACACACACACGCACACACACACACACACGCACACACACACACACACGCACACAAAGGCTCGGAGAGGAAACGGTGGTCGGCTAATTTAATCCTGGTTGTTTATGGGACTAACAGAATGTTAACATTGTCTATTTTTAGGGCCGTTTTACCCTGAATACTTTAAAGGAGAGATCAAGCAACACAAATATTCCAAAATACCCCCCCCCCCCCCATTAAAAATAACTACAAGTTGACCGAGTTGATATCGGTGCTTTTATTGTGTAACTCATGGCTTTCGTTTCTATTTCCTTCTAACCCGATCGGGGTCACAGAGGTTGTGTATTTGGAACTTTTGATCCCAGATTGTTCTTTTTGGGTATAAAGAACATAAATACAGTATATTGTGTTTTAAAGAGCGACGTACTAACGTTTACTTTATAACTAAATATCTGCAATGGTTGTTGCAGCCACCTGCCTGATCATTAACACTGATCATTAACACTGATACACTCATCATTAGCACTGATCATTAACACTGATCATTAACACTGATACACTCATCATTAACACTGATCATTAACACTGATACGCTGATCACTAACACTGATCATTAACACTGATCATTTACACTGATCATTAACACTGATACGCTGATCATTAACACTGATCATTTACACTGATCATTAACACTGATCATTAACACTGATCATTAACACTCATCATTAACACTGATCATTAACACTGATCATTAGCACTGATCATTAACACTGATCATTAACACTGATACACTCATCATTAACACTGATCATTAACACTGATACGCTGATCACTAACACTGATCATTAACACTGATCATTTACACTGATCATTAACACTGATACGCTGATCATTAACACTGATCATTTACACTGATCATTAACACTGATCATTAACACTGATCATTAACACTCATCATTAACACTGATCATTAACACTGATCACTAACACTGATCATTTACACTGATCATTTACACTGATCATTAACACTGACACACTGATCATTAACACTCATCATTATCACTGATCATTAACGCTGATCATTAACACTGATACGCTGATCATTAACACTGATCATTTACACTGATCATTAACACTGACACACTGATCATTAACACTCATCATTATCACTGATCATTAACGCTGATCATTAACACTGATACACTGATCATTATCACTGATCATTAACACCAGGTGGGGGCTAGCTCAGCTAATCCAGAGATATTGACCCAGTTTGGATGCTGATCCAGATGACTCAGCATGTTCGTCTCCTTGCTTTTGCGTATCTGACTTTTATTCTGAAAGCTGAAGCTCCCGTGTTTTCAAAGCATCCATAGCTTCTATAAATAGATGGGGGGGGGGGGGGTGGGGGTCATCGTGACGGATGGACCAGCGCCACCCGGGCCATCGGGTTTAAAGTCCGTCAGCACGACGTTCATTTGTGTTTGTGATGAGTGAAAGTGTTTCCTTTAAAGGTAACGCTTCCAGCATTCTCCCGTGTTAATGCAGCCCCCGCAGCCCCCCCAGCCCCCGCTCGCCGCTCCACGCACGGTGCTGGCGAGCGGGGACGATTTCCTCACCAACATTACGCTCGTATATTTTGATAAAACTTCTAAAAACATTCTGGTTGCAATCTCGTGTCTGCTCCAAAGACCTCTCTGGTGCACGTTAAAGCGTGCGCTGGGAGGGAACGCTCCAAAGACCTCTCTGGTGCACGTTAAAGCGTGCGCTGGTCGGAGCGTTGGGAGGGAACGCTCCAAAGACCTCTCTGGTGCACGTTAAGGCGTGCGCTGGTCGGAGCGTTGGGAGGGAACGCTCCAAAGACCTCTCTGGTGCACGTTGGATCTGCATCGATTGCATCTTGGAAACGGTGAGGCTTGAACCCGTGACCCTCTCAGCCGTCCATCCTGTCTTCCCTCCCCGTTTCCTCCCTGAGCCCAGTCGGATAGAAGCGAGGAGGAGGAACGAGACCTTGATGGGGGGGTCGACATCTTTGGAATGTTTGTACCGTTAGGAAACAGAATCCACATTCTGCTTCAGCCTCACGACTCCAGAGCTGCAGGATTGAAGCGTGAAGCGAGTCGGACGAAGGACGTCATCGAGTGTTGCAACAACTCGCATCGGAACCCGGTGATGAGTCGCAGGCCGGTTCTCCTGGCTCCCTGCAGCACTTTCTGGTTTGGATCTGCTCCCAGTTCGTGTCGTAAAGTTTGATCTCGCAGCATCTTGAGTCGGAGCTGAATCTCAGAGGCGTCACGTCAGCCGTTCTCTCCTCAGCAGGCCTGAAAGTAAACGCTCCGAATAGAAGCGGTCCTGGGCGGTGAAGGTCCGGTCCAACGCGGGGACGGGGAGACACACGAGATCGATTCATCATCCTTTGTGCGTTCGCTACTGAAGTGTCATCGAACATAAAGTGAACGTGTAACTGCCTCTTTGATCTTTCTCGTCGTGTTTCACTCCTCGTTACTCATTGTCAAAGATTGCAGGACGTTTTAATGAAAACTGCCGGGGAAGGACCACCTGCCCGCCCGACCCAGATTCCACAAGCGAACGCATCTGTTTGGGGGGGGGGGGGGGGGTGATGATGATGCTCCTTGTCCAGGGCTGACGACGGAACATCTCGTGTCTCCTGTTCTGCAGAACGTCTGAGAAGGATCGGGATATTATTCAGCGAAGAAACGCACGCCCCCCCCCCCCCGCCCCCCCCACGGCTGCATTAGAGGCTGAATGCCCCCACCCCCCTCTACGGCTGCATTAGAGTCCGAACGCCGCCCCCCCCCCCTCTACGGCTGCATTAGAGGCTGAAGAGCTCCATTCTGCAGCCTTTGATTGTCCCGTAACCTAGCAACAAGATAAATAACTACTGTTGAATATTTGCGTCATGAATACCAGTTCTGATAAAACTCACTGCAATTGAATGAAAAATGAATGTTATCTTTGAGCCTCCTCGTGATAGGCCGGGCTGTTGACAGGTGGGGGTGTGGCCTGTTTTGACAGGGGGGCCCCCACCATGCGGGGGCTGTGGATAGACTTTTGGCGCAGGTTATCGCTGCTGTGGGCCATTTTCTGGACTTGATGATTTGCTACCTGCTCAAGTTGAGTTCTGACCAGCTGCCACTTCAGCTCTCCATCCAGGAGAGGGCGCCAGATGTGCTGCCACGATGAGCTCCGTTACGGATTTAATTTAGAAAAGGAAGGTGTGCCACAGGGAGAATGAGCCATTAAGGCGATGTCGCTAACAGGACACAGCATCGACATGTGATCCCGATGAGGTGGAGCTCGCAGTGATCCCGGCGTTCTGCGACGTTCTGCGACGTTCTGCGACGCTTTCATTTGCCGTTTTAGAGGAACCGTGTGAAGCGGCGCTTCTTGGGCGAGCGATCCCACGCCTCCTTTGGGATGTTTTCCCAACAATGAAGGGAAAGAGCGCCGTTTGAAACGGCGATGGTTGAAAAGTAAACTTTCATTTCCGTCTGCTGCAGATGAAACCGGCGAGGAGGAAGACGCGTTGAGTTACTGCGTATCGGTCGGGGGGGGGGGGGGGGATCTGATGCTAAATGTGTACACTGCAGTGTGTGTGTGTGTGCCCCCCCCCCCTCCTCTAATGCAGTTTGCCATGTTCACTCTACAACTTCCAGTTTGTGGATTTGTCTCACTCCGTGTAAACTCGGGCGATTCGATACTCACACTGGGCGAGAACATTTCACAACATCTCAAACACACCCGCTCTTTGTCTTGGACCCCCCCCCCCAGGAAAACTGAAGAAACATGGTTGAGTGTATTTCATGACCTCAGAATGAGGGTTTTGTGTTTTATTGTGAAATGGCGAAAGTCACTTCTGACAAACGTTCCAAACATGAACCTCCCGTAACATAAAAGTCTTCTTCAGATGTGTTTGACATTCTGCTATCGTTAGCTATGCGTCATTAGCGTGAACTCAACACGTGCACTTCCTGCTTCAAGTCACGCCTTTTACACACATTAGTAAATATCAGCTGCTAACGCTAACTGGAAGATGAGCATGCATCGCATCCAGTCCTTGTCGCATCCAACGAGGCTGAAGCAAAGGGCATGCCTGGCCCAAGAGCAGGAGGCACGTGCACTGGCGTGCCTCTCGCTCAGTGCACGGGCCTCAGCATGCGCGCTATGCAGAGGGCGCGATGCTGGGACGATTTAGCCTGACCTTCCTGCTGAACGTGGACGAGCTCGTCCTGACGGTCGCTAACGAAGAGTCTCTGTCCTCTGAGTGTGTGTTCGTCCCACGAGGGAAATATCCAAAGTGAAACGCACAAAAATGCAATTTCATATCCTGTCGCTGGACAAGATGAGCCAGGAGGAATAAGATCCAATTCTGTTTGTGATTTCTATCAGGCTCTGGATGCTGGTTGGAGAGCTTTGTGCATGTAACCTCTCGTGCACGTAACCCCGTGTATGAGCGTCCCTCTGCAGTTGTTGGTGTTAATGCCTTGCCTTGCTGCCCAGCGTGTGTTGATCTCTCGTTGATTAAAAGCGTTTCTTTACCGTGTTCCTGTTCACACATGCAGGATCCAGGCCGTTCTGAGGGCTAGGCTCTGAGTGTTAACAGTAAAACCTGTGAGCGTGCACGCCTCTGTGCACGTGTGTGTGATTTGTTGCAGAAATACTAGTCTGCAGATTAAATATAACGACACATACTTGGGATAGGAGTTTTAATCATGGAAACATTGCACATTTGTCTTGGTGTGTGTGTGCGTGTGTGTGTGTGTGTGTGTGTGTGTGCGTGTGTGCGTGTGACTCAGTGGGGAGGGTTAGGGAATTATTTATTTGGAATTCCAGGTCAGAGCTTCATGGCAAGTCCCCAGGGTCTCTCCTAGAAGTGGGGTGACCCCCGACTTCCTCTCTCCTCTTCGCCCATCGTGTCTCTGCTTGGTTTCGGTTTTCCGTTTTCCCTGCAGACTTGTGCTCATTCTTCACGTTCGCTGACCCCCCCCCCCCCCCCTCTTCCAGACGTCCCGATCATATCTCACGCTCCTAAGTTGAGATCGTTCGAGCTCGGGTGAACGTTTTCCACGGATCACACACAGCTTGTTTGACTGACTTTCACTTCTCTGGCATGCCGGCTCCTTTCAGCCTGTTTGATTCATCACATGATTATTACCTTCAGCAAGGGAACCATATTTCCATCCTTATCCGTCTCAGCAGGAGAAACGTTGTGGAGGGGTGGGACACGGGCCAGGGGACAATCTGCTGCTTCTACATGCAGATCTGGAAGATGGAGTTTGTTTTTCTGCATGCACTTTTGTTATAGACCACGATGAATGCGACACTTTGCAGCTTTTAAGCTGAGTAGGACATCGCTTGGCCTTCACCTCCTCGCTCTTCTCGGCCCCACTGGTGGCAGCCGACCGCGGTTTAAGTAACTTGACCTAAATTGAATTAGAATCTCCTTCTGTTCCCAGAAGATGCACTTTGAAGGTAAAGTGAGGAGTCCATTAGCTGCTGAAAGTTAATTGTAAGGGTCGAGCGCTCGGTGTGTGTGTGTGTGGGCAGGAGGGGGGGGGGGGGGGTCGGAGGTGAAGTCGCGTTGCAGCAGATGCTCAAGTGACGTTCGGCCGTGATTTCAACATCTGTTCAGCATAAAACCCGACAAATGACAAACTCCTCGGATTCCCGTCAAAGGCCTCTCGTTTGGGGCCGTCTGTCACGCCAGCCTTTGTGAAAACAAGCCCTCGTCTTCCAGGGATGTGTATAAATATGGCTCCGGGCCCCCAAAAGTGATTTAAACAAGAGGACCTCTCACCAGCCCTTCTCCCAAATCTGTCAAAGAGCAAGGGAAGCAAAACAGAAAGAGACAGCAGGCATTTTAGACGCAGCCGGGGCGCTGCAGCTATAAATAGACAAATAGCTGAGCAGAGGAACGCTCACGTTCCAGAGACAAGGCAGTGGGACTCGTATTGGATGCAGGTGCGTGTGTGTGCGTGTGTGTGTGTGTGTGTGTTGAGGCCCATGCAGTTTATGCACGGTTAGCATGCAACATGAAAATCACAGAGCAAAGACTGTGGCTACGAGGAAATCTCTTCCAACGCTAAAGAATGCGCTCATCAGACAGGCATCCTAATGAGGTGCTGCCACCTAGTGGACACGCCTCTGCAAACAAGGAACAAAGACTGCTGCAACAGGGAGAAATATAAATACTTGCAAAATAAAAAAAGATTGAGGCTTATAAAAAAATAGATTTGTTGCACAGGCAAGACGAGCATCAATGCACGACACACATCTGCACGACACACATCTGCACGACGCACATCTGCACCTGTCTCCTGGGAAAAGGAGGGTGAATGGCGAGAAATACCCCCAAATGTGACAAATAATTAGAATTAAAGAACATACGTGAATAGTATATAATACAGTTGAGTATTGTGCTGCAGCTGGATCGAATGCAGAGAAAGAAGGCACAATTAAGTTTACCTTAATTTATCTTATCTCACATTAACACAAAATATTTGGATGTGCACATATTTTAGAGAATAAATCACAGCATTGGATACAATTTGGTTCAAACGTCTTGTTCCGTGTTGAAACACTCGTGGAAAACTAACAATTCCCACATTTTAAGAAATTAAATAAGAGAGAAGTATGCAATAAATGTTATTGTACACAAGAACTGCAATTTAACAATCGAGAACCATAATAAAACAAATATGAAAGGTTGTTCTCCACTAATATCACAAATGTTGATCAGTTTTTATGTGAATAAATCTAATTAGTATATTTATTTTATTTCAGGATACACATATGTTATGTTATAAAATGCATTTCAATTATAGAACAGGAATATCGAGATTAAACACTAAAGATATAGCAGGAGCATTTCCACTCGTCTAACAGAAGACATGTAAAGAGATGCTTTTGCCTCCAGGTGGCGACAGAGCGCGTCTAATGAAAGTTTAGATTTAGCAACATCAGGCGCACGCACACGCACACACACACACACACACGCACACGATGATGACACTGCGTTGTGGCCAGTCACAGCTGCACACATCTGTAAGATGTAGCTGAAAGCAGGTGCAGCAGGAACACTGGGCGGCAGGGAGACCCGACAATCATCGAGAACACAAATATTTAATAAAGCATGTACAAATACCCCCCCCCCCCTCAGTATTTAAACCTTAACCAATAAAACGTTGTGGGGGCTGAGGGCCTGTATTGTTGTTATTACACACTGGCCAAGTATTCTCATAAGAGATCCCCAGTGGAGTGGAGTTGTTTGTACTGTCACCAACACCCACAGACACACGCACACACACACACACACACACACATGCACACACACACGCACACGCACGCACACACGCACAAACAAAACAATGTGTGTTTGTACTGCTTTAGTGGAGAACAGCGTCACTTCCAAGCAGGGATCATGTTCTCTCCTGCAGAGTACCTTCCCAGAACATTGTGTGTGTGTGTGTGTGCGTGTGTGTGTGTGTGTGTGCGTGCGTGTGTGTGTGCGTGTATACGATATTAGTTCCTGAGATCCCAGCATGCTAATTAAACGGCACTGCTGGCCTAACTTTCGGACTTTGGAACAAGGAGTTCTGACTTGGATGCCAGAAAGGTTTACGCACAAGTTAAATCCAAAAGCTGCTCGTGTTCCTTTTTCTGATAAATCAATGACTGCTCTAAATGGATGATTAGTAAAGCAGCAGGACAAACGTGACCCGGCTCCAAGCGGACCCTCACGGTGCTGGAAGCCCGGTTTACGTTCCCAGCAGCAGCAGAAGAGACGAGAACACGGGACAATAAGTCAGAGGAGGTGAAAACAGACACACCTGGGATGGGGGGAGGCTGCGTGTTAATGGGGGCTAATGGGCTCTGAAATGACCCCCCCCCCCGTCTCCACGCCGGTTCGCTTCGAGGAGGCATTAAATATTTCCATGGAGGTTTATTTTGACGCTGGAATATTCCACCCCTCGTTCTCCATTAAAGGAACAGTTCCCTCATTTTAAAAGCAACCGCTGTTAAAATGAAGGTTTTATTTGAACCGGCCATCCTGCTGCTGGAAGCGCCGGCGTTCCTGTTCAAGGACTTCTGGATCTAAATGTGTTCAGACGCGCTCTCTGACGGCGATGCTTTGTCGGTTGCCATGCCGATTATTGGGCGATGTAAACACCGCTCTGACCGTGGCTGCGTGAGCGAGAACAAAGACGACATCCTCCCTGAACGTAAGCATCGGAGGCTGTGAGGCAGCGAGTCTCTCCTGACGTCATCTACCAGGGGGGCTAGTGCAGGCTCAGGCCTGGGGGGGTTAGTGCAGGCTCAGGCCTGCAGGCGGGCTCAGGCCTGGGGGGTAGCAAGCATGTGACGGCTGGAAACGTAAAAGAACCTCGCAGAGGAGGAAGATCTGCGTCCGTGTGCAATTCAGGGTGGTGCGTTCGAGTGTGGGCGGAGCCAACAGGGGAGTCGAGCTTGGATTCCAGCAGCATTCCAGGGAAGGAAAAGCAGACGGGATGGATCTGTTATCCTCCGGTCTGTAGTTTCTCCCACTTCTCTTCTTATGCAGCTAATCCTGCGCCTTCACCCGCGTTTTAGCACACGTGCAAGAAAACCCTAACCCTAACCCTATTTTCTGCCCGGCAACAAAGCAAAACGTATAATGTTTGAATAAGACACGTCAAAGTCTTTCGTTGGCTTCACCGCCACTCGGGTGGTTGCGTTTCCTCCTGCGGCCTTTTCTTTGTTGTTTGATTTCACAGCTGGATTAAGAACTACGACTCCCAATAATCTAGGATAATTTCAACCTCCCCAGTGGTTTTTTGTTTTATTGTTAGCAGATTAATCTGAAGATTACTGGACAGATTTCCACAAAACTCGCCTCAAGGACGGAACATGGGCCGGGAAAGAAGCCGTTCGATTTTAGTGGGGATAACACAAATAACTAGACGAGCAGCTGGGGAGCGCAGACCTCCCCCAAGCAGCTCGTTATTATATATCATGGATGCATCAACGCTCTTGTCTTATCAGCGGCGGGATTAAAGCAACGCTGTCCGCTGCGACCGGTGCGTTCCTCCAACGGCGCCGTGTTTACGCTGCAGACTAAATATTTAGCGACTTCGATAAAGGCTCGATGTGTTTCGGTTGCAGGTGACTTCCACGCGGCGCAGATCGCTCGCAGCCACGCTGGCGTGTGCAGCTACACAAACTGAGCGCTGCTGTAAATGCACGAGAGTATTTGGGTACACGATGTACTGGCCCGAACTTTAAAACGGACTCATCAAAAAAACAAAGAATAGCAGAAAAATGTGGGGAATCCAAATAGAGAAGAAGAGGAGGTCCGAGCAGGCTGTGCTCTCCGGGTTCAAGTGAGTTCAATGCCCAACGAAAGGTCGGCGACCTCGTAAATGCAATGGAAATACGAGTTTACGTATAGATGGTGTGTTTATTCGTCTCTGACAAATCTGTGGCGCTAAAGGCACAGAGGGGAAGATCCATCCTGGTGGTGGTGGCGGCTGATGAAACTGGTGAATCTGCTACAACTGGGTGGGGGATAGGGAGGGGGAGGGCACTATGCTGAGTGACCTTTGATTGAATCACGTTCTTATTGGCTGGACGTTTTGTGCTTCGAGTGTCTTTGTCTTCAGTTCAGGCAGAATATCTCCAGTCTCTGGGGGTTAGCTTAGCATAAAACCAGCCCACATTCACCTGGCGCCTTGTCTAAAGTTAACTTTTCAACATGTTACATCTCATTTGTTTGATTTCTACTTTTTACCAGCGTAAAGATGAAGTCATAAAATGCTCTAAAAGCTTCAGAGGTCTTTTAGTGATAATCTCCTGAAGACGAGGGCCGATCGGAGCGGCCTGCAGCAACACCTGAAGCTCGGGACGTCCAGAGGAATGTCCGGGTCTCGAGTAAACTCACACACTTCAACAGACTTGGGTTCAAACCTAAACACATCATGGAACGCCTCCAGCACGGAGACACACAGAGAAAGACAGAGACACAGAGACACACAGATAAAGACAGAGACACACGGAGACACGCAGAGACACACAGAGACACAGGGACACACAGAGACACACAGAGAAAGACAGAGACACAGAGACACACAGATAAAGACAGAGACACACGGAGACACGCAGAGACACACAGAGACACAGGGACACAGAGACACACAGAGACACACAGAGAAAGACAGAGACACGTGGAGACACGTGGAGACACGCAGAGACACGCAGAGACACGCAGAGACACACAGAGACACGCAGAGACACACAGAGAAAGACAGAGACACGCAGAGACACACAGATAAAGACAGAGACACGTGGAGACACGCAGAGACACGCGGAGACACACAGAGACACACAGAGACACACAGAGAAAGACAGAGACACGCAGAGACACACAGATAAAGACACAGACACGCAGAGACACACAGATAAAGACAGAGACACGTGGAGACACGCAGAGACACGCAGAGAAAGACAGACACGCGGAGACACACAGAGACACACAGAGACACACAGAGACACACGGAGACACGCGGAGACACAGGCGTGAGATCTCTGCCAGTTGAAATGCTACCGATGCCTGTGAAGTATACCATCGGTGAAGTGTACATGCGTACAAGTACAAGTACACGTGCTGTGAAGGAAATACATGAATCCTTGTTACCGTGCTGTCAGCCCAGACGCCATGTCGGACACACGAACCCCGTATTTCCCATAACTTCTAAATGACTGGTTATTAAAATGCCTCTGCCTGTTTATATTTATATTTATATTTATATTTATATTCCGATCGCCCCGCGTCTCCCAACATGGAGAAATCTGACAAGCCAAAGAAGCGGCAGGCAGGAAGAGGGATCGACAGATAAACACGAGTAGGAGAGAGGAGAGCAGATAAACGTGCACGACGGGCGGACTGCTGACAGAGGCCGACAGGAACAACACCTGCACGTGCACGTGCACGTGCACGTGCACGCAAAGAAACGGCGAGCAACGTGCCGCTGCTGCGTTTAGCGTTCTCCAAACACGGAGCATCGCGGCGACCGATGCAAATTCAACAATCCTGTTTTTATTATTACCAGAAAGAAATCCCAAAGGCAAACACAAATATCAGGAATAGCGGCGCGGTGGCGTAGTGGTTAGCGCTGGCGCCGCACAGCAAGAAGGGAACAAGTTCCCGTCCTGTCCTTGCGGAGTTTGCGTGTTCTCCCCATGTCGGCGTGGGCTTCCTCCAGAAACTGAATTGTGTGTCGTGTGTGAGTGGCTGTTTGTCTCTGTGATGCGCTGGCGACACATTCGGGGTGTACCGGCCGTTCGCCCATAGAAGGCTGGGACAGGCTCTGCCCTCGGAAACAGCAGGATAAAATGGATGGATGGATGTAGCGTCACTTCCAGCCGTAGAGCAGCTGGACGGCCCTGAAACGGTGGCTCCGCCCATAGCTGTGGCTACAACCAATCATTGCAAACGTTGCATTGGCAGCTTCTCTAAAGTGTCTTTTTTTTCAGTAAAGTGAATAAATATGATTTTCCTCGGGTCGGGGGGGGGGGTCACCTCTCCTGGAGGGGGGGTGGAGATGAAAGCCATCGAGCTGCGCTGGGCTCATACCCGACATCCCCCCCCCCCCCGTCTCGGTCCTCAGGACGGAATCTGGAGATTTAGGGCAAATGGGCTGACCTGTTGATGGACGCATCCTGATTGAATCCAGACCCACACGTTGTGTGTGTCTGTGTGTGTCTGTGTGTGTTTGCGTGCGTTTGTGTGTGTCTGTGTGTGTTTGTGTGCGTTTGTGTGTGATTGTGTGTGTCTGTGTGTGATTGTGTGTGTCTGTGTGTGTCTCTGTGCGTTTGTGTGTGTTTGTGTGCGTTTGTGTGCATTTGTGTGTGTTTGTGTGCGTTTGCTGGGAGCTGAGTGATCTGTTGGGTCATCCGTTGAGGGAGACCGTGGCCGATGGCCCCGACGACACATCATTTGTTTATTACATTTGTGTGTCTTTATGTCTCAAATGAAGGAAGGATTGAACACACATTGTCCCCCCTTCTCTTTTGGCTCTCTCTCTCACACACACACGCACACACACACACACACACACACACACACACACACGCACATTCCCCAGGCATGAGGTCGTCTTCCAGAGCTCCTTTTGTGCAGCTCCTGCTGTAAATCCGTTTACGCGTGCCCATCTTTTACCCGTCCCCCGTCCCCCGTCCCCCGTCCCCCCTTCCTCTCGTTTTGTCTCCCCCCACGCCCCTTTTTTCTCGGACCTTCTTGTTGAACTGAGGTTAAAGTTCGACGTCAGAAGGAGCAGAGCTAAAACACAAAGGCCTTGCGCCGTAGATTTGTGTCTTTGTCCCCTAATCTGCTTCCCTTGAGTCTATTTCTGCGTTTCAGGGATTAGGATTAGGATTAGGATTAGGGTTTTGAGTAATCCTGTTAAATATAATTTTAATTTGGATGTTGGTTCCTTGATTAAGTGTTATATTAATTATATCAGGTAATGCGGATGCACGGGAGTGATTGATGAACGCTTTCTGGTATGGAAGCATGCCGCAGATCAACCGAATCTCCCCGGCCGCCATGACGACCGTCAGCCCGCCATTCGCTCGCCTCGCCGCGCCGCGCGACGCAACGCAGCCCCGCCTGCCATGACGACCATCAGCCCGCCATTCGCTCGCCTCGCGACGCAACGCAGCCCCGCCTGCCATGACGACCATCAGCCTGCCATTCGCTCGCCTCGCGACGCAACGCAGCCCCGCCTGCCATGACGACCGTCAGCCTGCCATTCGCTCGCCTCGCGACGCAACGCAGCCCCGCCTGCCATGACGACCATCAGCCCGCCATTCGCTCGCCTCGCGACGCAACGCAGCCCCGCCTGCCATGACGACCGTCAGCCCGCCATTCCCTCGCCTCTCCTCGCCGCGCCGCGACGCAACGCAGGCCGACGCTGTGATCGGGCCTGAAGGCATCGATTTTGCGAGTGTTTAATAAACACGTTGGGGTTGTCTTTCCTGTCGTTTGCTGGATCGTCCTAAAGCACTTTAACCGAATACTTTCCACTCACCGCTCAGGCATCCGGCCTTTGGGGGGGGGGGGGGGGGTGTAAACATGCGTGTGCTGCCGCCTGCTTGCACAATGGAATCATCATGTGGGCCGGAGGACGCTTTATGGGCGATTTCGGATCACAAAGCTGGGATGCAGATTGATGGCCTGTTCCGAGCTGCTCCAGGAGGGGGGGGGGGGGTCCATATAAGAGATGTGATTTAACAACGCTGACGCCAGACCCAAAAGGGCTAAAAAAGAAAAAGACATCGGGCTTGGAATTGTTGTTTTAACAATTTCAAGCTGATATGAGGAGCAGAGAAGGACGTGCAGATCCCACCCAGCATGCAATCTGCTTCTGACGTGCAGCATCGTCCTGCCTCATACTCCCTCTCCCACATCCCCTGTGCATCGTGTGTGTGTGTGTGTGTGTGCGTGTGTGCGTCACGGTCACTCTGGGACTATTGAAGCACCATTTTAGGAGACAATCGGCTCCTCCTCCAGGACCGCGAAACACATCATGCAACTTCTCCAGGGGAAGGGAAGGCATCTCGTCTTCTGTCTGCTCCGTTTCCTCCGAATCACATTCGTTTATTACGCAGTTATTACAGTTATTTAATCTCAAATGTCAAACGACTGAAAAGGTTGAGACAACCGGATGATAAATGATTTGAAAGGGTCTGCAAGCATTTTTAAAATAAAATAAAATGCAGGTTGATTTTCTACAGTAGTGATATTTTCTTATGTATCTTTATCCTGTTGCTCATAATTAAATAAATGACATCACCGGTGAAAACTGTGGTTGGTTAAATTTTAGGAAAACAAATATTTGCTTAAATGGCACTGCTGAAGCCAAATAATAAAGTACATGAATGTTCAACCTTATCACATTAACAAAGCTCTTAAGTAGCCGTTTACATAATTTTGTGTTATTATTTTGGCATGAAAGAATCTGGACTCAAAGCTTTTATATTGTACATGCAAAAACCGACTCTCCGTTTGCACAGTCCTCCTGTGTTGCCCCCCCCCCCCAGCCCAAACGCGTGGCCCTCAGGTGATCTGTACTGCTGCAGGAGTCTGGGTGTCGACCTCAGCGAGCTCCGCCCCGCTCCGCCGGTGCCGTTTGCCTCATCTGATCTGATCAGCGGTCAGTTTGCGCTCCGAGCCGCTCGGTTCAGACCAACCGCTCAACTTCTCAGCATTCTTGAAATGCTTGCGGCGCCGTCTGATAAGCAGAGCGGCACTTGCACTGGGTGTGACATCAAAGAGAAGAAAGCCCCTCCCCCAGAGCAAAGAGCACGCCTGTCACTCGTCAGGACGTGCGTGAGCGTGTCGTGCTTGATGCCAGCTTGTCTTCCTCCCCCACGGGGGAGACCCTCGGTGCAGAATGCACAAACCCATAGGAGCCCCGCACGCCGGCTCCTCCCATCAGGGGGTGGGCTGGACTTGCGTGGTCGTCCTTGCGTGCGTATTTGATGCGCGCTCATTCTGCCGTCCTTCCGTCCTGAATTCCGTGAGAGATAAAAGCCTGGCAGCGTCTGCTTTTTATTTTGAAAAGCCCCTCCGGAAGCCGTTTCCTGTGGCTGGCTGCCTCCACTCGGGATCCGTGTCCACCGCGGTGTGGATCCGATGCCGTCCTGACTGGCGCTCCCCACCGCTGCGACGTCGTCTCTTAAAGCGCGGCTGTGGCTCTGCAGGAAACCGAGGAGCAGTCGGAGCGCTCGGCGTTCCCGGGAGCGTGGAGAGGAGCGACGCAGTCGTTCGTGTGACTTTCTTTTGCTCCGTCCCGACTCCACACTCGTATTTTTTGGGGACTAACGGGATATCATTTGCTGCAGCTACATCTTTGAGCGTTTGCTGTATGAGGATATTCACTCGGGACCATGGGAGACTCCGTGTTCCTCGACAGGCACAACGCCTATCTTGTAAGTTCCCCGTCATTACAATAAATAATCAGCAGGACTCGAGGGCTCTGTTTAGCGCACGCAGCCAGAGGTGTGTGTTCCCAACGCGCACCTTTCAAACCTTTATGTTCACGCATGCAAGTCACACTGCAGAACGGCTACTCGGTTTCTGATCATGTTTTGTGTATCGTCACATCAGAGGAGCAGGATCGACACCGAATTAAAGGAGTGAACAAAGACATCTGAACCTGTTCTCCTCTCTGGCTGGAAGGAGGACGTAGATCCTCTCTGGGTGGAAGGAGGACGTAGATCCTCTGGGTGGAAGGAGAACTGTTCTCTCTGGGTGGAAGGGGTTCTTAAGCAATAAGCACTTTATTCAGGAAAGTCTTTTTTGTAAATGAACTACGGTGTGAAGTGAACTCGAGCGTTTTCTCATGCATCCCAGTGTCTGTACCTGCAGCGTTTGTTCAAGGGGGGACATTATTGTCTCCGAGCTTCTTTCATCTGTGTCTCTCTGCCTGCTTGGGTCTGATGATGATGATGAATATATTTATTAGAGTACAAGTACAGTCTGTCATGGCTGATCAAATAGAAGACACTCTGACCCATGGCAGGGCCCAGAACCGGCTTGTGTTTTAGTGTTCTCCATGTGTGCTACTCCGTAACGCTGGGAGAGAACACCTTTAAGTGGCTCCCGCCCCCTTCCTCACCTGCTGAGGCGTGTGACCGTGTTCTGCTTTGCTGTAGGTGTGTTTGTTTTACTCCGGTGCCACTCCCAGTGCAAACAGCTGAGGTTGACGAAGCCACAGAGCACGTGCATATCGGAGCTTCTAGGATGCCCATCCTTGGTGCTCCGGTGGTCGTAATGAAAGCCTCTCGGTCGTCAGCGCAGCATGTTTATTTACGTTGATAAAGTTTTCAGAAGCACGTTCTGACCCAGAGGGGGGGGCGAAGCAGGGGAGGACATTTAGTCTGCAGGACGGCACCCGGGTCCTGGATGGAGTCCACGTCCCTGAATGTGATGACGCCCATCCATCAGTCTCTGGCATCGCTCCTGTTACTCCCGTCGCCGTGACAACACCACCCGTCCCTCATGTTTCCTCTCTGAACATGGCGAGGGAGAGACGCTTGTTTTATTATCAGCAGTGAAGGAAAAGTCCGCCCTCCCCGGGACGTGTCTTTTTATGGAGATGATGGAAGGCCGAGGGGAAAACACAGCGGAGGAGAAACTTGTGGCGAGATCCGATCCCCTGGTGCGATTACGAGAGGCGTGGCTCTGGGAAAGGTTCTGGTCCTCGTTGCAGCATTCCTTCACCCAGATGTGCTTCTTTCTTCGGAGAGAGTCAAGGGAGTTGGTCAGTCGCTTCAAGCGAAGGCTCGACGAGCTTCTTTATACGAGTTATGCAACTCGTATAGCGAGTTATGCAAAACGGTACAGACGGAAGGTACCTAATGAAGTTGACTCACCTGGGCATTGTGCGTTTTACACGTCCTGCAGCACGCACGGTGTTCGCGCTCATCCTCAGACGCACACAGAGACAAATGAGTCATGCAGAAAGCAGGAGCGGAAGCCGAAGCCGAAGAGAAAGAACAGATTGTGCCCTAACCCAAGACGGCGTTTTCAACACTTCGGACAGCTGCTGCTTTCCGCTGGAAATCAGGAATGCAGTCGTCCCGAAACAAACCCGAGCGGTTTCATCTCCGGCCTTTTAGCAAAAGAAAAAAAAAACAAGCACATCTGCACCTTGGAGCAGGAATACCGACGTTTACAGCCTGGAGAGTGGGGAGAAACGAATAAACGTGGCCTTGAAGGTCGACAAGTCCAACGGCGTCAGGGCGGCGTGAAGCATCATTTCATTCCAGGGTGGGCGTCCGGGTCATTCTGTCACGTTCTTCATCAGGAGACGAGCGTAAACAAAATGGCGTTTGGTGGCAGATGGCGTGAAGCAGTCAAGCCCAGACGGAGGTCTGACTTCCTGTGATGACATCATGAGGTCCTCGATGAAAGCAACTTACAGGAGACGGGATCTTTGTGAGTCACGCACTGATACTGTGCACAGTTGCAGCGGCTGTGTGTGTGTGTGTGTGTGCGTGTGTGTGTGTGTGTGCATACACCTGGTCTCAACACACTCCACTTTGTGCAACTTGTGAGTAAATGTGCAGAAGTGTGACCGGGGAGGCGCCCTCTAGTGGCTGGGTTCTAGCGTTCCAACGTTCCTGCATCCGACGCTGCTGCCTCTGGGCCAAAGCTCCTTCTTGGACCTACGTTCATGACTATTGATGAAGCTTGTTCAGCACATGCATGGATCGATTGAAGTCTCGTGGTGCACGCTGTGTTTGGTTTCCCAGTGCCGGTGACTTCGGGGTCCCGGTTAGGTCCCGGTTAGGTGCCGGTTAGGCCCTGGTTAGGTCCCGGTTAGGTCCCGGGTCCGGTTGAAGGCTGTGTTTGGTTTCCCCGTCCCGGTTAGGTCCCGGTTATGTCCCGGGTCCGGTTGAAGGCTGTGTTTGGTTTCCCAGTGCCGGTGACGTCGGGGTCCCGGTTAGGTCCTGGTTAGGTCCCGGTTAGGTCCCGGTTAGGCCCCGGTTAGGTCCCGGTTAGGTCCCGGTTAGGTCCCGGGTCCCGTTGAAGGCTGTGTTTGGTTTCCCACTGCCGGTGACGTCGGGGTCCCGGTTAGGTCCCGGTTAGGTCCCGGTTAGGTCCCGGTTAGGCCCCGGTTAGGTCCCGGTTAGGTCCCGGGTCCCGTTGAAGGCTGTGTTTGGTTTCCCAGTGCCGGTGACGTCGGGGTCCCGGTTAGGTCCCGGTTAGGTCCCGGTTAGGTCCCGGTTAGGTCCCGGGTCCGGTTGAAGGCTGTGTTTGGTTTCCCAACGCTCACCACTCCACAGACCCAGTGAGAAGCGGAGCTCCGGTTGATCTCACGGCCCGGCAGTGGGAAGGTGATAACCGAGTGAATGGACCCCCCCATTAGCGCTTATCAGCCCCCGTTTATCGCGCTCGCCACCGAGCCATTACTGCCTTTCTTCACGTGCACACGTTTCCACACCTACGTCGCGCTCAGTTGAATCTCGGCTTGGCGTGTTGCCGTGTTCACTCGCTTTCCTCTGGTAATCAATAAAAGACTATCAGGCCCAACTCTGACCTGCGTTACACGTGCATGCTCACATGCACATGAGCGCCGTCATGCACTTTCCAGAGAGAACAAAGTGGCGCTCGGCGGCTGCACTTCCTGCTGATGCTTTCAAACACGCCTTTCATTGCTTTTGAAGCGTTTTTCTTTTTCAGCGCTTCATAAAAACTTGACACCAAATCGCCGTTAATGAGATTCGGCTGAGGCGAGCGGCTGCGTGTTGTTCTCGTCATGCATCAGGCGCTCGCTGTGAGAAGCCGCCGGCCGCCAGAACGCCAGCATGCTGTGACGGAAATGCGGTTCAGGATTCTTTTGTGTTGTTTTGCAACAAGGACAGCGGGAAAAAGAAATCAGAAGGATCTTAGAACGTGTTTCCATGAAACCTTTATTGTCCTGCGGAACATCAAACATGAGCTGATGAACCAGGACCGCGTCTTCTTCTCGACTTCCTTCCTGTATTTAAACGCTCCTCTCGTGCGAGCATCAGGCACGAACGACGTGTTCTCCAGCTGTTCAGACGCGTCGCCCCAGGGCTGCTGTCGGCCCGGTCATGAACGACTCGGCCCAGACTCTGCCTCATCCTGCAGGACGGGCCCCACGGGGCCCCGGAAGAGGCCCTGGAAGTTGTTTTGGGTCAACAGCAAAAGTGTAATGATGGAACAGAGGCCTCCGTGTGTGCGAGATTTCTCCCAACATGCCCCCCCCCCCCCCCCCCCCTTGGAAAGTGGCCATAGCTCTGTCTTCGTCGTCATCGACATCATCCGGATCTGAGGTGGTTTATAACCCAAGTAGGATTAAGGAAGAGGGCGGAGTCTGGCCCCCACACAGAGCAAAGCGTCTTACGGAGCCTTTATTCTAGAGATCATCGTGTTCTCTCCAACGGCATGAACATGAACTAATCAGTCCCTAATCGGATCAGCATATAATCTCACAAACACTTGGATCCATGAAACATGAAGGCCGAGGTAGGAAGGAGGAAAACGCTGCTGCATCGTGAATGTGGACGAGACCATGTGACCCGGAGGACGTCGGCCTTATCTGGAGCGACAGCTTCAACGGCGCTTCCTCAGGAGAAGCCTGCTCATCCCACAAGTTCAGATTATCTGCTGCGACGTTTTCAGGGAGGACATCTCCAACGGTTGCTAAGGCGAGGCCGTGTCAGATTACCATGTGAGATTATTGATAGTCCTTTGGGATTACAGATTGTTCCCCTGGAAAGCCTTTAACTTTCTGTCTGGATGTTTCTCAGCATCGCGGCCGGCGTGTTTCTGCCCAGACGGGAGGAAGTGATCGCAGTAATCTGACATTTATTGATCAAGTGCTTCAGAGAAACGTGTGTCCATGGTTTGAGTAGGACATTTAGGTCGTCATGACAACATGTTGAGGCACGTTCACACTTTACATCTGAGGCCTTCTGGCTTTTTGGCCCGGAGGCCAATTCTAATCTCCCAATCTATTCAACATTTAGTGTGTGTGTGTGTGTGTGTTTGTGTGTGTGTGTGTGTGTGTGTGTGTGTTTGTGTGTGTGTGTGTGTGTGTTTGTGTGTGTGTGTGAGAGAGATTCTGTTCTCACAGTGGTCACATATTTGAGTAACCAGCATGCAAATTATTGGATGGGAAAGTCCTGCCCATGGTGCTGCCTAGGCAACCGTCTGCCTGACAGATTACGTGCA
This sequence comes from Brachionichthys hirsutus, assembly GCF_040956055.1. Classification (NCBI taxonomy): domain Eukaryota; kingdom Metazoa; phylum Chordata; class Actinopteri; order Lophiiformes; family Brachionichthyidae; genus Brachionichthys; species Brachionichthys hirsutus. Next base: position 3,471,782 of record NC_090920.1, on the reverse strand, counting down.
CGCATCATATCCCGGATGCCTCAGTGCCCCCCCCCCCCCCCCCCCCCCCCGGATTCAGCCATTCTGGGACACACAAGTCTATCTAACTTGTTCGATGTGTGTTTCTGGATCTTAGTGTGATTGAACAGGCCTAGTTGTATCCATAACAGTCATTGATCGTTTGGATGTTTAGTCCACGCCCCCGCCACACCGCAGAGAGGTCATTGGGGGGGTCGCATGCTAGAAATGCACAGACGACCTGGAGTCGCTGCTTCCGTTACACATTTGTGTTTTCTTGTGACATCATTTCCTGCACCAGCAGCGTGTCAGGATGGCCGAGTGGTCTGAGGCGCTGTATTTACACCGCTTCCGACAGGGTCACCGGGTCAGACAAACAATATGAAGATGGGCCGGTCTGCGCCAAGGTGAGGGGTCGCCACAGCAACCCAATGTTCTCCACTTCACCCTGTCCTTGTCCTGTCGTCCTCCCCAACACCAGCCCCTTTCATGTCCTCCCTCGCAAGCAAATCAAAGATTTACAAGGGAAAGTCGGGGAAGGAAACAAATAAACCTTCATGTCCTCTTTGAATTCCCTTCCCTAATTCCCCCCCCCCCCCGCCAACAGACACGCAGGGAGGTGGAGGCGGTCTTACCCTCCTGTAAATGCACTCGACCATTTAATGCGTGCCACTTCTCAGTGCACCTGGTCAGCCCCGTTGCCCCCCCCTTTGGTTTCGATCATCTCGCCGCCTGCATCATTCACCACAAGCCTCCTCGACAAAGGCCCGTCTTTTGTGTTTATGAGACATTTTGCTGATTGTGTGTGCAGCCAGATACCACCATGTGGTGGTGGGTGGGTGGGGGGGGGGGGGGGGGGGCAGAGCGCGAGGAGTTTAGACTTCTTGGTGGCTGTAAATTATTACGAAATAACAGGATTCCTAATCTGTCCGTTAGTGATGTGCTGAATACATAAATATTCGAGATACCCTGGATGGCGGCTACGGTGCGTTTAGAGCCACGCTGGACGAGACTCTGACTGATGTTGGATCGCCGCCCTGCTCGTTGCTCAAGACGAGGATTAAAGGCTTAGTGCGCAGTTTTTTGCATGAAAAGAGGCTTTGCTTCATTGTCTCCAAACCCTTAGTGGTCATCCCACTATTATTAAAAGGGGATTGATTTTTATCTCTCCTTCCATGTCGGACACATGAATCCTCTAATACTCGTGTCAGCTCTCACGGAAGGGCCGGAAACCTTCCTGAGTTCGGGAATTTGAGTTCACTCATTCTTCCTGATTTTGGCGGTAGAGACTTTAAGTCTTCCTGATGCGGACAGTGGATGCGAGTCACCAAATGGGGGCCAGTTAATAGAGCCAAGTCAATAATGGTCCCGCTGACATCCCTTTAGTGCATGGATCATTGAGCAGTGCTGTCAATAAGTCATCAAGCGCCGTATTGATCCAAAGAGGACAAGTAGACATGCAGACATGTGGACATGAGGACGTATGAAGTACTGGAAGTATAACTATATCCATCATAATTGTCATGACGGTGTGTGTTCCGTCGGAAGAGGCTTCCTGTCGTCACGACGATGTTACTACCGGTGCCTCGGTGTGATCCAGATGCGTTGCCATAGTAATACTGTCCTTACTCCCCATCCCTTTGGATGTTTTTCTATACTCGTTGCCACGGAAACTACCATTCGTCTTTACCCGTGGCTTTTTGCACCGGTTGTCCCTTTGTCTGGAGTAAAACAGGAACTGCATGAGTCGCCACACCGCCCTGTGCAAGCGTGATAAAACGACGAGCAGCAGCAAGACGCGAGAAGCGCGGCCAGTCACAGGAGAAATGGTTGCTAGTTTTGGGCTGATTTTAGGAAGTGAGGCGACAGTAATTGGACTTTATTATGTCCCCATAAGAGACTTATTTGTGGCACAGAATTTATTTGCCGTAGATGTTGAGAGTCATGGGAATGCATTTTGGTGTGAGATGAATCGCCTGACCTCGCTGGCCCGTTGTCATGCCATCCACCCTCACGTCTGAAGACTTCTTCCTGGTTCTGGATGAGATCTGGAGGGACTTGCCCAAACATTGTTATTTGAGGTCCTGGGAATGAGGCCTGGTGCACTGAACCATGTTGATGCCAAACACAGGCGTAAGGACTCGGATTATGCACAAAAAAGAAGCCATGCGGGTAAACGCAGCAGGGTGCTGTTCCCTTTGACCTTCTCAAGGTCTCAAGGTCAAAGGGAACAGGCCCATTCTGTCTCAAGGTCAAACGGGCAACTGATTGTTGCCACGCCAGCGTGTAGCCTGCTGCCCTCCTGTTAGCGTTCCACTGGTTTCAAAGGTCGACGCTGAAGAAGTGAAGCTCATCGATCGCCTCGGGAGCCAGAGGAGAGGCCTCACACACACACACGCACACACACGCACACGCACACACACACACACGCACACACACACGAACGCACACACACACACACACGCACACGCACACGCACACACACACACACACACGAACGCTAGCTCTGAGCCGGGGAAACAACGAGCGGCGTAACTCAAGGTAACGGGATGAATTGTTATTGCAGCTTTAAGCTGTGACGATCGGGAACGATTGTAAACACAGACCAACTTTAAGCCCCGGTCTGGATCAGGCATGATAAATTAAATGAAATTGCTGCTCCCTCTGTTAACCTCTTCCTGACCGCTCTTCTCCGGAGACGCGGAGGAATGTGTGACCGGAGATTCGGATGACTCGTATGTTCAGTTTGAAGCCGTTCTTTATGATTCGGCTCCGGATTGATGAGCGATGGAACCGGAGCTGGGGCCTGTCGCTATAGGAACCAGAGCCCCTCCTCCGCATGCCGCGTGCGATCCGTTCTTCTTGCTGGCTTGTGTGGAATGCGTCTTGCAAATCCATCAGCGCGAAGCTACTTCTTGTCCCTCTTGTTCCTTTGCGAGCGACGGGGGTCCTGCTGTCTGTCGGCTACTTTGGTTTTAGGGGTCCGGCTGCAGAAGTGTAATTGTGCACACGTGTGCCGGAGTTTTTAACATAAAGCTTCACTGCGGCGATCCTTGACGCCGTTGGGCGCCGTCGGACGGCCACTCGACTCGGTTGATCTTTCTCCCTGTCCCCTGCAGGGTGATTTCACCTGGAGCAGCCTGTCGGGGCGGAGCGTCCGTCTGACGCCGGTCGCCATCCAAAGCCTGTCGGAGCTGGAGCGGGCCAGGCTGCAGGAAGTGGCCTACACCCGCTTGCACCAGGACTACGACCTGGGCTGTCAGATCACCATGCCCAAAGGTGCTTTATCTTCATGCGTATTTCAGCCCTGAGTCAACGCGTTACCTCGGTTTGATGTTTTATTGCTTCTGGATAGGCTGGATTTGCTGCTTCTGACCTTTTTGTGTGCGTTCGGCCTCTCCAGCCGCGACGCAGACACTATTTGAATCTGACCCCCGCCCCCCCCCCCCCCCAAAGCTGACTGCAACGTGAACTTCCAAACCAAACCTTTAAATAAATGGGATTAGACGGTGACGTAACGCAACAAATGAATCCAGATTGAGCAGAAATACTCGTGATACTGCATGGAAGTTAGCAGAAATACTTGTGATACTGCATGGAAGTTAGCAGAAATACTTGTGATACTGCATGGAAGTTAGCAGAAATACTCGTGATACTGCGCTGGAAGTTGGGGGACTTTATGGTTTGTGGCGTCGTAAGGCGTCGTAAGGCGTCGTAAGGCGTCGTAAGGCGTCGTAAGGCGTCGTAAGGCGTCGTAAGGCATCGTTAGGCTTCGTAAGGCTTCGTAAGGCTTCGTAAGGCGTCGTAAGGCTTTTCTTTCTCGTTCTACTCAAACACGTACTTGACTTTTTCTCCGGCTCGGAGCGGAGTAGCCTGTGGATTATCCAGGGCCGTGCATTCCAGCTGAAGGTTAAACCTCTCCCCACCATGATTTAATGCCTACTTGTCCGTGTTGCTTATGAATTCCAAAGCCCCGAACGGCTGCCGTGCACCCGCTGGAGAAACATCTCAACTTGTGTGTGCGTGTGTGTGTAGGTGTGTGTGTAGGTGTGCGTGTGTGTGTGTGTGTGTGTGTGTAGGTGTGTGTGTGTGCGTGGATGCTGTCCCAGCACAGCCCTGCTGTTTCTCGTATTTATCCGAGAGCCAAGTGTTCGCCTTCTGGGGCTGAAAGAAACAGATTAAACAGAAAGAGAGAGAGGAGGCACGAGGGCGTGCAAGAAGCAAACGGTGCACGAGACACTTTCTCAACTGGCGTGGACTTTTGGAGGTTCGGGGGATTTCCGTACGGCTTTGGAGCCATCTGTCAAAAATCCAAACCATTTCCTCTCCTTGCCCCCCCCCCCTCTCTCCATCACATCTGCTTTCTTTCTCCTGCGCCCCCCCCCCCCCCCCCCCCTCCTCACGCTTTCCCACCTATCGCTCTCTCATACAACACGAGTTCACGTCTTGTCCTTCGGCCTCCGAGAAATGGCGCCGCCGTTGCTCACATGGTAAATGAATTCACAATCAAAGCTGAACCGGATCGGGTTCGTCAGGGACGGTCCAAATCTGAACCGGCTCCCTGGCGTAACGGGCTTACGCTGCCACCAGGACCGCCGTGGGGGCTGGATCGCATGTCCTGAGCGCCGCGTGTGACTCATTTGATGCAGCAGACGGGAACATCTGCTTCAAACTGAGGTCGCTACGCCAACGGATCGAGGCGAGGACTCTCTGAACCGGTCCAGATCTGAAAGGATCTGAACGGACCGAGGGTTGTTGAGGTTTCAGCTGACGTCCTGGACCCGAGACGTTTCCTCTTCATTCACTCTGGAGTCATCGGTCATGGTGACAGCGTTCCTCATGTCGGTCCAGAATCTGCACGCTGAGCCGTCACACACACACGCACACACACACACACACACACACAATCACCTGCCATTGCTCGCTGTAACGTAAGCGCTGTTGCATCAAACCTTCCAGACGTACCTTGACTTCGCTTCTCTTTGAACTTGTGTCTCTTTCCTGTCATACAATCTGAGGAAATCCACATGATCCATTAGCCGCTGGAGATAATGCCATGATCCCGTCTGAGGTTCCAGTTAAATGGATTTGAGTTCATAGACAGTTAATTTACGTCTGCATTCCTGACATGAGCTTATTAGATGTAATAAGCGAGATAAGAGACAGCAGCGATGGGAACCATTTGTTTCAGAGGATTTATCGTGTTTTGTTTTTTCTTCTCTGGATCAGATGGACAGAAGAGGAAGAAGTCCCTGAGGAGGAAGTTGGACTCTCTGGCCAAAGAGAAGAGCAAAGACAAAGGTACTCCAAGTGACCCTTCACGGGGCTCTTTTTCTTCTCACCTGCCTGAGGTTCCGATCATTTGGGTCCCCTGCTGGCCACATTGTGCAGCGTTCTCCATGACGGTTTACGGGCGATGGGAATTATATCAGACTGGAAATATGATGCGACAAAGAAAGAGTCTTGTTCCCGTCATGGTTGAGCTGGGAGTTGAGGTGTCCCTCATCAACATACCAGGCTCCGCCCCTCCAGGACCCGCGTCCTTTGTTTCGGTTCGGTGCGGCCCGACTCGGACCTTGGTCGGGGTTTGGGTTTCGTTAGGGATCAGACTAAAGATGGCTTCTCTGATGCTACTGATGCTCATCCTGAATATTAACGCTGCTCATAACAGGAACTGTGCGCTATGCCGGCAGTTCCTTGTACTCTTATGCAATCTGTGTGTGTGTGTGTGCGTGCGTGCACGTATTTCATAAAGCCATGTTAGCATTGTGAGGCTGCAGAGCAAATTCGTTGTGTCGCGGCGTTAGTGGTCATGTTGATCGTGAACCGCAGCGCTTTCCTTGTGGTTGTGGAATGCATTTCACTTTCTCTCTCCCTCTGTTTTCCTTTGCTTCCTTCACACACACACACACACACACACACACACACACGCTGCAGAACAGCTGGCCTGTGTTTTTTACAGCTGGCTCAGGCTCTGGGATCTGTGTAGTGGAATATATAGCTTGCGATGGCCGAACATGACATCATTTATAAGCTTCTGCACCAACATGAAGTATATCATGTGAAGCTTGCTCACCAAAATAAACTGCACTCGGCCTCTCGTCATTCTTTTTTTCCCTTTAACCACTGACAACAGAGCGAAGGAATTAGACCCACCTTAATACAGTTGTTATAACACATGCGTATGCTCGGGGCGTGCTCTAAAAATGACCCACTTGTGGGTTAGAGCCCTCACGGTGTGTTGCTTTGGTCGCAGGCGCTAGAATTAGTGGTTTCTCTCTTAGTTTCTTGCTTCTGTCGGGTCCACGCAGCTTGAGTTTAAATGGTGAACGTGTTCTTCTGTGGCATGCAGAACGAGTCTGGTGTTCTTCTGCTTTTCATCTCATCCTGAATCCCCTTTGTCTCGACTTCTTTTTCCCAGAATGCATTGCCCAGGCCTTCAGCATGCCGCTGTCCCAGGTCATCGCTAATGACAGAACGCACAGGCAGCGCCAGGACGGCTATCGGCAGGATCCTCCGCAGCGGGAGGAGCAGAAAGACTCCTCTGATCTCGTCTCCTCCATCTTACAGGTCTGTCGGTTTCTCCCTGAACTGATGATCCGTTTCTGCTGCGTGAAGGAAACGCTAACCCTTGGATGATCTGTCCCGCAGTTCGCCACCAAGAGGCAATCCAATAAGGAGTTATCCAGCAGCAACTCGTCTCTGAGTTCCACGTCGGAGACGGCCAACGAGTCCACATCGCCCAACACGCCGGAGGCAGCGCCGCGAGCTCGCAGGAGGGTGAGATGAGCGTGTAGCATGAGGCCAGGCTGAGGTACCGGGTGCGCGCGTTTTAATAACGGGCCCGGTTCACCTCCAGGGCGCCATGTCAGTGGACTCCATCACCGACTTGGACGACAATCAGTCCCGCCTGCTGGAGGCGCTGCAGCTCTCCCTGCCAGCCGAGACGCTGAGTAAGAAGGAGAAGCACCGGGACAAGCGGATGAGCCTCAATCCCATCTTCCGTCAGGTGCCGCGGGTGGTCGACAGCTGCTGCCAGCACATTGAGAAATACGGTGAGCAGCGAACCTACAACCCGCTGCAGCCTGCGTTCAGCCCGTCTTCCGCTGAGTGACTGGACTCGATCCTCTTACACTCAGGTTTACGGACTGTGGGGATCTTCAGGGTGGGAAGCTCCAAAAAGAGAGTCCGGCAGGTAAGAGTTTGTCCTCTTCCCCCGGCGAGTGTTTGAGAACGTTTGGATGAACCTTCATCGAGTGTTTGAGAACGTCTGGATGAACCTTCATCGAGTGTTTGAGAACGTTTGGATGAACCTTCATCGAGTGTTTGAGAACGTTTGGATGAACCTTCATCGAGTGTTTGAGAACGTTTGGATGAACCTTTGAGTGTTTGAGAACGTCTGGATGAACCTTCATTGAGTGTTTGAGAACGTTTGGATGAACCTTCATGGAGTGTTTGAGAACGTTTGGATGAACCTTCATCGAGTGTTTGAGAACATTTGGATGAACCTTCATCGAGTGTTTGAGAACGTTTGGATGAACCTTTGAGTGTTTGAGAACGTCTGGATGAACCTTCATCGAGTGTTTGAGAACGTTTGGATGAACCTTCATGGAGTGTTTGAGAACGTTTGGATGAACCTTCATCGAGTGTTTGAGAACATTTGGATGAACCTTCATCGAGTGTTTGAGAACGTCTGGATGAACCTTCATCAAGTGTTTGAGAACATCTGGATGAACCTTCATCGAGTGTTTGAGAACGTCTGGATGAACCTTCATCGAGTGTTTCAGAACGTCTGGATGAACCTTCATCGAGTGTTTGAGAACGTCTGGATGAACCTTCATCGAGTGTTTGAGAACGTCTGGATGAACCTTCATCGAGTGTTTGAGAACGTTTGGATGAACCTTCATCGAGTGTTTGAGAACGTTTGGATGAACCTTCATCGAGTGTTTCAGAACGTCTGGATGAACCTTCATCGAGTGTTTGAGAACGTTTGGATGAACCTTCATCGAGTGTTTGAGAACGTTTGGATGAACCTTTGAGTGTTTGAGAACATCTGGATGAACCTTCATCGAGTGTTTGAGAACGTTTGGATGAACCTTCATCGAGTGTTTGAGAACGTTTGGATGAACCTTTGAGTGTTTGAGAACGTCTGGATGAACCTTCATCGAGTGTTTGAGAACGTTTGGATGAACCTTCATCGAGTGTTTGAGAACGTTTGGATGAACCTTCATCGAGTGTTTGAGAACGTCTGGATGAACCTTTGAGTGTTTGAGAACGTCTGGATGAACCTTCGTCGAGTGTTTGAGAACGTTTGGATGAACCTTCATCGAGTGTTTCAGAACGTCTGGATGAACCTTCATCGAGTGTTTGAGAACGTTTGGATGAACCTTCATCGAGTGTTTCAGAACGTCTGGATGAACCTTCATCGAGTGTTTGAGAACGTTTGGATGAACCTTCATCGAGTGTTTGAGAACGTTTGGATGAACCTTTGAGTTTTTGAGAACATCTGGATGAACCTTCATCGAGTGTTTGAGAACGTTTGGATGAACCTTCATCGAGTGTTTGAGAACGTTTGGATGAACCTTTGAGTGTTTGAGAACGTTTGGATGAACCTTCATCGAGTGCTTGAGAATGTTTGGATGAACCTTTGAGTGTTTGAGAACGTTTGGATGAACCTTCATCGAGTGTTTGAGAATGCTTGGATGAACCTTCATCGAGTGTTTGAGAACGTCTGGATGAACCTTCATCGAGTGTTTGAGAACGTCTGGATGAACCTTCATCGAGTGTTTGAGAACGTCTGGATGAACCTTCATCGAGTGTTTGAGAACGTTTGGATGAACCTTCATCGAGTGTTTGAGAACGTCTGGATGAACCTTTGAGTGTTTGAGAACGTCTGGATGAACCTTCGTCGAGTGTTTGAGAACGTTTGGATGAACCTTCATCGAGTGTTTCAGAACGTCTGGATGAACCTTCATCGAGTGTTTGAGAACGTTTGGATGAACCTTCATCGAGTGTTTGAGAACGTCTGGATGAACCTTCATCGAGTGTTTGAGAACGTTTGGATGAACCTTCATCGAGTGTTTGAGAACGTCTGGATGAACCTTCATCGAGTGTTTCAGAACGTCTGGATGAACCTTCATCGAGTGTTTCAGAACGTCTGGATGAACCTTCATCGAGTGTTTGAGAACGTCTGGATGAACCTTCATTGAGTGTAAATCATTTTCCACATTGTCCTTCAGCGTGGTTCAACACATCTTCGTTCTGAAAGCCAACGCTTTGTCGTGCACGGAGCCAGCATTTGAGTCCAACACACAACCCTAACGGCCTAACCCGAACCCGTTTCAATCACAGGCGGGACTTTTACACAATCGTCTCCTCTTCACGTTTCTGAAACACCGACTTTCACCCGTAGAAGTTCAAGAGAACAAAAGAGCAAAAACGAGCCAGTTATTGATGCGATGACGGTTTCTCATTCCATAGCCACGCCCATCTGGGACGTCTTAGAGGGCGGGCGCAGCCCTTCATCAACTCGAGCCTCGTCTCTGTTTTAAACTGACTTTAAAGCGGTCGCATTCACACGTCTGCGTGAATGCAGCAGTCGTGAACAGCCGCTTCAATCCTCCACAAGTCGCTGTTGATACAATCCAGAGTCAACATTTATGCTTTCGTTTGTGATGGAATGAAAGTGGAGACGCTCGACATCCATCAGCAGGCTCGCCGTTTACGCTGCGGCGCTCTGATGGTCGTCCAGAGGTCGGGTTCAAATGTCCACTGCTAGAACTGCTTGGAGGGTGGGATCCACAAGGATCCACAAGGGACCCTCACAGAACCCCCTCTTTCTCCCTCTTTCAGCTGCGTGAGGAGTTTGATCGGGGCATGGATGTCCAGCTGGATGAAGAGCACAGCATTCATGATGTGGCTGCTCTGCTGAAGGAGTTCCTCAGGGACATGCCCGACCCTCTCCTCACCAAGGAGCTCTACACGGCCTTCATCAGCACCACGCGTAGGCGTCTTCCTCTCTGCCTGACCTCCTCCTTTCTTCTGTTATCTCTTCCTTCTGGTTCTTTGTTCAGCCTAATCCATCTTGACCTGTATTTTCCAGTGTTGGATCCAGAGGAGCAGCAGCATGTCACTCAGCTCCTGGTCTACCTGCTCCCAGCATGCAACAGCGACACTCTGCAGCGCCTCCTGGAGTTCCTGTCGACCGTGACCGACCACGCCCGTGACAGGCACGACAAAGACGGGCAGGAGGTGAGCAGCGGCTTCTGTCAACGGGAAATATGTTTCAGACTCGCTAACTTAAGTTTCGTTGTCCTCGTGTTGATGCATGAAAATAGATTCAAACGTTTCCTTCCTGACTTCCTGCTTCCAGTTAGTGACAGGAAGTGGGAATGCTTCACAGTTCTATGCAAAGCATTTATATCCTTATTGGGGTTAGAATGTTCACCATCACTCAACATTCACGCGCTGCGAGAAACCTCATCGCCGGAGAGGAGGGAAGTGACAAATCCAACATGTAAGATGGATGGGGACAGACGAGGGGTCCACAGGGACGAGAGAAAATGTCTCAGCAGACAGGAGAAGCACAATGATGTCATTTCTGCAGGACTTCATAAGAGTTCCGTAGAACCAGGCAGGAAGTCGGTGCTGTGGTCCAACACTGCAGAATGTTCCTGTCCCACGAGCTTCACTGGACTCCATTAGAGGACAGGACTGCTGTCTCTGACCGGCATTGATGCTCCTTTGGTCTCTCTAAATCCAGATCACAGGGAACAAGATGACGTCCCTGAACCTGGCCACCATCTTTGGGCCCAACCTTCTCCACAAGCAGAAGAGCTCAGACAAGGAATTCAGCGTCCAGAGTTCGGCCAGGGCCGAGGAGAGCACGGCCGTCATCGGCGTGCTGCAGAGGATGATCGCCAGCTACCAGAGCCTCTACACGGTCAGTCGTCCAGCTGGAGCGTCCCGGAGTCCGTCCTTAGTTAATCAGATGTCTGGGTTAGTTAATCAGATATCCGGGTTAGTTAATCAGATGTCTGGGTTAGTTAATCAGATGTCTGGGTTAGTTAAACAGATGTTCGGGTTAGTTGATCAGATGTTCGGGTTAGTTAATCAGATGTTCGGATTAGTTAATCAGATGTTCGGATTAGTTGATCAGATGTCTGGGTTAGTTAATCAGATGTCTGGGTTAGTTAAACAGATGTTCGGGTTAGTTGATCAGATGTTCGGGTTAGTTAATCAGATGTTCGGATTAGTTGATCAGATGTCCGGGTTAGTTGATCAGATGTCCGGGTTAGTTGATCAGATGTTCGTGTTAGTTGATCAGATGTTCGGGTTAGTTAATCAGATGTTCGGGTTAGTTAATCAGATGGGTTAGTTGATCAGATGTCCGGGTTATTTAATCAGATGTCCGGGTTAGTTAATCAGATGTTCAGGTTAGTTAATCAGATGTCCGGGTTAGTTAATCAGATGTTCAGGTTAGTTGATCAGATGTTCAGGTTAGTTAATCAGATGTTCGGGTTAGTTAATCAGATGGGTTAGTTGATCAGATGTCCGGGTTAGTTAATCAGATGTTCGGGTTAGTTAATCAGATGTTCGGGTTAGTTAATCAGATGGGTTAGTTGATCAGATGTCCGGGTTAGTTAATCAGATGTTTGGATTAGTTAATCAGATGTCCGGGTTAGTTAATCAGATGTTCGGGTTAGTTGATCAGACGTTCGGGTTCGTGCTAACTGGCCCGTTCGCCTGTGAATGACTTCCTGCTGAAAGGTGACATTCCCTCATTGTAGAGCTACTTATGGATCAACGTGTCTTTTAGGTTCCTCCTGATCTGCAGAATGAAGTATTGATGAGTCTATTGGAGACCGATCCAGATGTGGTGGACTACCTCCTGAGAAGGAAAGCGTCACAGTGAGTCGAAAGAAAACAGAAAACATTGGAAACCAAATGGTGAATGCTGCCCTGCCTCTTCCTGAGTTCTACCTGGAATCACAGGAGCCCCGACCTGCTGCAGAAGGAGGAGCCCTTCGCCCTGAGCGGGCGCCGCTCCTCCAGCGACTCCAACAAGGCCTCCAGCGGCGAGGTGTCCCCTTACGACAATAACTCCCCCGTCTTAAGCGAGCGGCGAGGAGAACCAGGGCAGTACGACCTCATCGGGCAGGTTCCCAGCTGGGGCGGGGAGCCTGGGGCGGACACGTGGGGCGCCAAAGGTCAGCTGATTATTTATTGCATGTATCCCAAGTTCTCCATCGTCCCAAACAAACCGATCAAAGCGAGTCAGAAAGCAAACCCTAATACTGAATGACTATCGTTGGCTTCTTCCAGACACCATAGCAGAGGACCACGCTAACATTTGGGGGACGTGGCACACCACGCTGAAACCAATACTTAAAAACCAATCGCACACAGGTAATCAGATTGCTGACGTGCTTCTTGGTGTGTCTCACATCTCAGTGAGCTGTGCTGGGATGGATTTAATCATGAGTAAGTTGCAGCTAAATTCAGGTTGTGTTTGTCTGCTTGGAGAGAGAAGGGCCTGGTGTCGAGGAAGAGTTAGCGTTAGCATCACGTATTAGTTTGAGCTACGACCTTTTTACAGTACTTTCATTCAAGCCGTTATCGACGCTGATCTGTTTCCAGGTTCCCAGGGCAACACGTCAGAGGGAAGCTCCCGCAGCTCACAGGAAGGTCTGGACGGACTCCACGGCGACGCCAGGCAGCCGCCAACGCTCCAACGGACCCAGGCGGAGTGTAGACCCCACCCCCCGGTCACCAGAGTGTGCACGAACCCCCATGTGCAGACCGGGCAGCCACACCTGCAGGTCAATAACAAGCCCTCTGTGACATCACACCTCAACAGCACGCAAGGCCACCTTCCCCATCGGGCGAACTCCAGACCTGGCGCCGGGGGCCCTTCTCTCCTCAGCAACGACCACTGCCCTCCTCCTTACAGCGCCCACCATCGACTGGTTGGTTCGCAAAGTTCCCCTCAGCTTGCCACCGCTCAGCAGCCCCCTCTGCAGCACGGGAGGTCAAGCGCGGCACAGAGTAACTCGACTTCAGCGTCAGACGCCCAAATGGCGCCCCGAAGCCCCGACTGGCAGGAGTGGCAGAGGGACAGGTGGCAGATCTGGCAGCTGCTGTCCTCGGACAACGGCGACGCGCTGCCCGAGACGCTGGTGTGATGTCACGTCCTGATGCCGATCTGCTCGCCCACCGGTGGCACGAACAAGCCCCGCCCAGTCCGCCTGCCTTACATAGAGTCCACTCTCACCATTAACCCTTTGTGCTTCTCCACCTGAGCGCCATGGCGTTGTTTACATGCGAAGCTGCTGCCTTACTTTTCCATCCATGAGCCACTCGTGTTTGTCGTCTTCAGTGTGGATGTTACAACGTTGCTTCGTTTTCTCGCCCGTTTGTTTTTCCCATTGAGACAAATAATAATTCCCACCAGAAATACCTCAAAGAACTGTCCAATCAGAACTCTTCGGCGTCTCCAGCTGCAGCGCCGATAGGAAAACGTTGCTTTGGTTTTGTTAGAATTTCACGGCATCATTTTTGAATTCTTTTAAAACCTTTTTTGAGCGTACAGACACTATAAGAAGTACAAACTAGTAACTGCTGCTAAATGTTTTCTGTGCCTGCGGAGGACGCAGGTCAGCCACGCCTGTCAGACTAACAATATATATGTAAATCCACATTTAAAATATGTAATTTCAGCTAAATGTCATCCCTTTAATTGGCAGGTCGCCAGGCTTTTCTTTGTCTTTTTTAATATCGAATGTAAAATGCGCAGATTTAATCATAAAGCACTCGACTGTAAGTTTTGCTTTTACGCGCTCTCGCTGCAGGAACGATGTGCCAAAGTCTGTTTTTGTACGTCAAAGTATTTTATCCTTGGGGTTTTGCTATTTTCCTCCAAAACAACTCATGACATGAGGAGAACGTTCACGAGAGCAGCTTCGGAGCAAAAGGATGCTCATCTGAGGAGGCCAGCCTGATTCCATCATCAGGATGGAGTGAGGATCAGAGAACGTGAGTAGATGAGAAGAGTCAGGGTCAATGTTTGCCCCTCCTCCTCCTCCTCCTCCTCCTCCTCCTGCCTTCTTTCCTCACCTTCTCAGTCGATCAAACAGAAACCCAAGTGCCAGCGAGACGTTCACACAAAGAAACTGCAGGTCCGACTAGCAGAAGGAAGTCGGCAGGCGGGAGGAGGTCAAAGTTTCTGAGACGTGATTCAACTGAAATTATGCTAAAGGAGGAAATGAAGCGAGGAGATTCACATTCGGTGTGAACTGTCCAAACCCTCAACGTCAGGCCGCTGGGTATTTGCTGACAGGTATTTAACGCAGTATTGAAGTATTTGTTCATCTGAAGCCACTCCGTTATTAAATCTGAAGATGCACTGAGTCTTCTATCAGTTTAATTCGGACGTGACTTTGAGGAGGTCCAATGAGAAGCCCCCTCCCAAGAGGAGGAAGGGTTGTGGCGCCATCTATTGGCCGCACATGCGTACTGCCGTGGGATCCATCTGAGGAAATGAATGTTGCTCTTAAGGTCCATAATTTACCGGCTTCTTGTTTTAAGTGTTTTAATACATAAATACAATATAGCAGTTTTTATTCCAGAGTAAATCAAATAAAAAAGGTGAGAATCCACGTTGCCTCTTGAAACAAAGATCTTGTTCATCTTGTTGACTTCACCATGAATCTGTTGTTACTTCCGGTGAGGTTTACTGGGTCCAAGTTGTAATGGCATGTCTGCTTTTGTACCGTGTGTCATTATCGATATGCTACAATGGAATTAAATACGATACAAGTTACACCCGCTGCTGAAGTCTGAACCGCTTTATCCGAAATAGTCTACGAGCGTGAGGCGGGGTACACCCTGGACAAGTCGCCAGATCATCGCAGGGCCACACATAGACAATCATTCATGCAACCAATGTGCAGCCCCCAGATTAATTATTATTATTATAAGATCATTATTATCTATTCTGAGGTCTGAATTAATTATTTATTTTATTTTATTTCTAAAGTGTGATGTCATAGTTTCACCACTAGAGGTCAGGCGCGATCCCTGAATATCTCCATAGCAGCAGATTGAATATTTGAAGCGATTTGGACTTTGAAGCTACTTCCCTTTTCTCACTGCAAAGCAGAAATAGAAACTACAAGCACGTTAAAGCTGGAACTAACGTGTTACTGCTGGGGCAACAAGGGGCAACAAGGGCAATAGATTTGCTGTAAAGCAGATCAAGTCCTTTCTAACTGCAGCTTAGCAGAGCTGAGATCAGTAAAGTCTGGACACTTTGGAAAGCAAGGATGTCAAGTCCATCTTTCCGCTCATCCCTCCCACTGTTAATCTGTGGCGATGCGCTCTCACCGGCATCCGCCCCTCACATGCACTGTGAGGAACGAGCGTGTCATCTTGTGATTAATAGTGATCAGTGAAGACGCAGCCACAGATGCTGCGCCGTGACGCGCGCCGACGTTTCTTTGGTGCAATTTCTGGATGATTCCTGATTTTAAATCAACAAAACAAAGCTGCTTTATTTCAGCGGCTAATGACTTGGCCCAGCGTTACGTTATCCAGTTTACCAGAGGAACACATGCACAAATAGGTCACGCACACAAACACACTTGTAACAGCTCGTTTGATAGTTCATCTTGGAGGAAGTGAAGTCTTCATGCATGTCACTCAAATATAAAGGAGATTGCAGCTTGTTCTATCACTTCTTGGAGAGGCATTTATGGCCTGCCTTTTGTTCTGCCGGCACACGCACACGCACACACACACACACACCCTGGAAGCGATTTGCACCCACAAGGTTCTCATTAGCAGGGCGGGTCTGTTCCTTCACGCCATGCATTGCCCCACCGCGTCCCAAAAAGTGGCCGGAGGATAGAGATGTCAGGGAACGCAGAGGCGCCCTGCCCGGAATCGACCCGCCTGTGGAATGAATCTCGTTCCCTCCTGCGTGGAGAGCTAAGAGCCGCCGATCCGAGTGGAACTGCAGCAGCATCGCCCCCCCGCCGAGGACGAGCGGGAGACAAATGGAAAGCTTCCGCTTCCAGCCGCGTCCGGCGTGTGACCTTGAGACCTCCAACACTGTAAATGCAATAACGATGCACAAAGGCTCCCAGTGAGCGACGGCTGCGGGGCGTTCACCGCCATCACGCCTTTGTCGGCCTGAAGCGTTCCAGAGCAACGATCGCGGTGCTGCTTGGCATGGGCCAGTGGGCCACCTGGGCGGTTGCCATGATCGCTACATCCTGGAGGGGGCGCTGCTGCAAGGCCGCAAGTTAACAACAACCCCGGGAAAGTAAAGAACTACGCCCTCCTCCCCCAGGTTGACCTCGCACGGAAGGTCAGGGTGCATGTTCTCCATCAGTGGGGGTCTCAGGTAGCGCTGGGCTGGGCTGGAGAGACCGTCAATGGCCTCCGGGGGGGGGGGCTTCCAGGACACGACAAACCTCTGGCATGTTGTTGTTTATAAATGTATTTTATACCGCAGAGGACAACGACGTAAATGTATATTTCAGTAAAACGTCAACCCGTGAACCGTGTCACGGCATGCCCCGCCCCCTGGGAACAGAGCGCTATCGGCATGTTGCGCACGTATTAGCACGCTCACAGCAATGCGCTGACCACATGGCCTCATTCCATAAGAGACGCCGACACATCATTTGCATTCAAGGGAATATCTGACAAGGTCGTGCTTGATTTATTGTTCTCTCCTTTACCCTGGAGGACATTTGGTCTTGTTTCAAGAAGCTGCTAGCAGTCCTTCCTCCTCCTGCGCTCACAGGTCCCATGTTCCGGGTCATTTAAATAGAACAGACACAGGTGCTGCCATTGGGCCACAGGTGCCTCTCAGTAGAACCGGCGTGATTCCGGGCCTCATGCAGACCCAACAGAAATGGCTGATGCTGATTGGATGAGTTGAGCTGTATTTATTCTGATGTTCCCTCTGAGGCCAGACGTGGGCGATGCCACGCCCGTAAAACAGCACGCGTGCATGTATTTTGTGTACTAGTATTTGTGTTTATTGGGTTTAACTGTGTTAGTTTCTCTCTACTCGACCATTCAGGTCACGTAATTAGTGGAACCGTAACACCTCCCTGTAATAGTCTGCAGCAAAAAGTCAAATATAATAATCAAAATCAAATAGTTTCATCAAATGCATTCTCTTTGGTTTTTAAAGACATTAAGATAAACTTGTTTGGGGATGGAAGTTTGTTTTGACATTGGAAATGATCAAATGAGTAAACAAGCCAAGAGGATTCTGGGTCGGACTGCCTGGTGTCGGTCAGCTGTTCTGTGCAGGCTGACTTTTTCCCACGGCACTTGAAGGCAACCAGAGGCAGCATTATGCTGCTGCACACTTAGCCTAAGGGACGCTATTTATAGAATGTAGCTAAATGAAGCGTGTGTCCACGTGGTCGCCGTTTCTTTCATCGGCTGCTTTGAGCCGACGCCGTCCAAACAGAACCGGGCCTCCGTGTGCGGTTCTGGTGAAGCCTCTGCAGCACGTTGTGCAGAGCGGCGATAGCCAGAAGAACCTTTCAGCGGCCGGCCTCCGGCACGCCATCGTAGCCGAGGCTGTTTGGGTTGCCCCGTGATTCTGCTGAGGTCACCTTCACCTGCAGGACAAATGAGCAGCGGGCGAGGGAGAGAGAGAGAGAGGGAGTGGAGCTGTGTTGATGTTGTACCATTCATCATCCGGGCCGCGCGGTTCCTGAAGCAGATGTACCGCAGAAGAAGAGTGACCCGAGTTCAGGCTGAAAGGTCGAATCCCGTCGGTGCTTTTGGACCAAAGACATTTTAGAAAGCACGATAAATCAATCGTTTATAAAGCAGACGGCCTGAGACGAGGGCTTTTATTGGCTGGTGGGGAGGTTCAGGAATAAGATGCGTCTGGCCGGACTCAAGGTCACGGTGGAGCTGCGGAGCTGCGGCTGACCTTCTCTCGCCCTCACTGGCCTATAATCAATGTGCAATCAGCTCCACGAATTCTGAGAGATAATGCCCCCCCTTATGCTCCACCTCAGCTAAATTATCCATGGATAATTACACACCTTCTAAAATCAATTGAAAGTCTTCTGCCAGTCTTTGATCCGTCTTTGTTTTGCTTATTGGAGTTACTTCTAAACATAGATCTCAGTTCCAGAGCCTCCTTTGATCCTTGGACATCCTGCCCAACTGAAGGGCTCCTCGCTCGGCCCGACCGCCGGCTGCATTATTCAGGACCGGTACGGATTCAAGGACGCAGCAGCAGACGTCCTGAAAGGTTTTCTTATGAAGTTCAGTTTGGGAAAGTTGGAATCTCCTGTGTCCAACTCAGAGGAGGGAATGAATGAAGGATGAATAATGCAGGCCGGGATCCTATTGTTTGGCGAAGGCCAGGACGTTGTGAAATATTGATTGGCCTCTGAAACGCTGTTGTGTCCACGTTGCCTGGCTGTGAGGGGGGGGGGCTTTTCCTTTTGCTTCGACGGTTGGCGAGTCGAGATGAGAGTTTTAAAGCTCGGCGGTTTGAGCGTTGCACAAGAATGAAACGAATGGAAACTGATCCAGTGACGCAGAAGGTACCATTTATTCCCTTCTTCATTTCACATCCTTGTTTTCACTGATGTTAATGCGTACGAGTCTGAAAAGCTGCGGCTGCAACCCAATGCCTTCCTCCTCCTCCTCCTCCTCCTCCTCCTCAGCCTGCCAGTTCCTCCCAGCCGCTCGGATCAGAAAAAGACTCACGCTGCCCAACAATCCCAATGAACATCCCGTTGCACCTTTATTTCTCACTTCTTTTATCCTCTTTTAACCTGCTTGAGCCAAACTGACCTTCAAGATTTCAACTGGTCAGAATTTCTCTCGACTTTAAACCGGGATTAATCGATATAATCTCATTCCCCACATTGCGGTCAAAACACAGATTCGGGCGTGTCGAGCCACAGGGGCAGGAACGACTGCACCCAGAGCTCTCTATTCCCCTCACAGAAGGCAGCTGTCCCGTCATTGAAGGCGTCTGAAACTGATCCAGTCGCTGAAACGCATTCATCTGTCAAAAGCGTGTCGTCGTTTCCATAGCAGCAGAGGATTTAAGCTCCGTAAATCACTGGAGAAAGGATCTTTCAGCGAAGCTGATGGAACTAAATCTAAGAGCGGTTTGCATAACTTGACCTCTGAATGACCCGGCAAGCTTTGGAGATATTTTTAGATCAGCTGCTTATTAAAGCTGTGCGACCGCCGAGTTCGGTAAAAATGTGTTTGGAACAATTTTGCTGCTTCAGGGATCCTGATTAAGGCCGATCAGAAACAAAGGGATTCCTGCTGGGATGATAAATACATGAAAGAGAATTAGTAAAATATATTAACCTCGTCCTGCTGTTAAGGTCAAGCTTTTAAACAGACATGAAGGGGTTAAATGAGAAAG
>NC_090920.1:3373191-3452250 GCF_040956055.1 Brachionichthys hirsutus | reverse complement strand
TCTTCTGACAGCTGATCAAACGGCCTGGCAATGATTTAATACATATTTTAATGCAGGCAAATATGCAGCCACCTTCAGCTGTAGTTCTATTTCAGATGATGCGTAGTTTAAGTTCCTCCAGGTCTGCAGGAACTTCTGCATTCAGGTCTCTCCTGCGCCGCTGACCTGGTCAATGAATAATACAAACAGGGATTCATTATGGACTGAATCTTAACCAGGATGAAGATTGAGGCTCTACAGCGAACACCTGTCGACCTCTTTCACGCTTTCGTGCTTTATTACCGTGATGATCAGCCTTGACAGAGTCGTGTTGTCTGGAAACCGGCTTTTTATAAACCCCACCGCTCTAAATATTGAATAATAATAATGGAAAATGCTTTTCCCTTCTGTGGGAGGCCTTTGTGGCTGATTGAGCAACGTGAATCTGCTCGCCATAAAGACAAACATGTTATCTTTATAGGGTAGTTACGCTCACAAACGGCTGAAATGATTTTCAGCCACAGCAGCCTCTCTGCTAAATCTGGAGCCCGACTTTTTTTTGGAGGCCTTGGCATCAGCCATTGCCAGTGTGTCCAATCTTTTTCATGCCTGGCCAACCCCCCCCCCCCACGCACATTCCACTTCTAACATCCCATCTCTCCACTGGCGACTGAAAGGCTTGGCATTCCAGTCTTCAGCTTCCCAGCAGCCGAACGCTGGCTCCTTGCCACCTCCTTGTCTTACACCAAAGAAACGTGGTTTTCAATGGAGAGAAAGGAGCGAGGAGAGGATTTAGAGAGAGCTGGGCGGGGGGGGGGGGGGGGGCATTTTATTTGCAATCACCCCTTTCAACCACCCTGGGGCTGTCGGACTGAGTGAATGGGCTGCTTTGTTTTGTGGGTGACCAAACATGGCGCTTGAGTGTTTATCTGCTCGATGACAAAGCTTGAGCGAGCCAAAGACACTTGGTGAGGACTTGGACCGGGGGCGAGTCAAGTGTCCCGCTCTGGTCCCGGACAAAGGCTTGGCTGCGGCGCCGCGGCGCCCGTGTTGTCTTTCCGTTCGCGATGTGCTTGTGCCAGCCCGGCTAGGACAAGAGGAGAGTCTAACTTACGCTGGGACTAGAACTCTCACCGGGTGGAGAGGGGATTCCAGCAGGGGGAAGTCCTGAAGACCAAAAAGGCAACCTAACCCTCCTGCCACTAGAAGCTGGCACGGCGCCACTGACCAAAGAACTGAACCCACCAACGAAGCCGGGACCGCCGGCCTTCTGGAGCTTCTTCTGCTCCGGTGAAGATGTGAAGATGGAGACGCACTGGGAGAGCGGAGGATCCGGCTCTCGGATCGAAGCCCTCTGAACCGATGGATTCCGACCGGCTGTGAAGGAAACATGACACCGAGACGTGCACGCTCTATTTTTCATTCCTCTTCTGGAATGCTAAACCACGCATCAGCGTTCCGGGTGCTGCCGTGCAGTTTTCCGGCCGCTGCTGAGCGCAGACGGGAACGCTTTGTTGCCGCCCACGCCGAGCTCTGAGGACCGACTGATCAACCCGCGGAGGCATCAGAAACATACTCTTATCTGGTGCACAAAGTCTTTAGTGCAACATTGATTGATTGATTAGCGCCGCGGCTCGGGATGCCTGCACTAATTGGCTCTTTGATTAGCAGAAGCTCGGAGTCGAGGATCGATGCGGCCTCGTTGAGAATTCAGGAACTGGAAACGCAAATGTTGGGAGCGGCTCCCAGAGATGGAAAAGTCCGGCTGAGCATTTCAAATGTGCTTCGAGATAAGAGGTGTCACATGACATCATTTCCTCTGAAGCAATTCCTGGGAAAGGATGGGGAGCAGATCCTCCCGATGTCTTGCTGCGAGATGTTCTGCTAGCAGATCTGACTGAAGCAACACTGAAACATATGGAATCCAGTGACGATGCAGAGACGCCACGTCTCACAGCTGCGGCAGCGAGACAGACGCAAACATCTGGACATTGTGGCGCTCCCAGTTTTCCCATTCTGAGGCTGTAATTTGAGGAAGAATGCGTGATTGAATTGCTCCCAAGACAGCCGCAACAAAAGCGTCCATGTCCGACACCGGTGCAGAGCGGAGACTCGCAGAACGCCGCAGAGTGACAGGTCGTAAAAATACACTTCGGATTAGCATCCCGCCCAAACGCACAACGCGGTGCGAGAGGCTGACTTGGTATTTGATCAGGTTAAGGTTTGGGGAACACACGGAGAACAGCTGGAACAAACCCCGGAGAATGGATTCCTTCGAGCGGCCATCGCTGGCACTGAGGAGCGTAACGCTGAGCCGTCCAACGAGGGGGACGCAGTAGAGAGAGAGGAATAAAGGACAAAAGGTAAAAGGAGAAGAAGACGGCGTAACACAGAGCGCGCTGCAATGTCCTCTTCCTAGGGTGTGGGTGGAGGTCAACGTGTGTGTGTGTGTGTGTGTGTGCGTGCACCTGGCAGTGTTTATCTGAGCTGGTGTTAGGGGAGAGAGACGAGGTGTGTCCTCTGCCTGAGGGGACAGCCCAATGGAGACACAGGACGGGCGGCGAGGCCAAAATATCCTGCAAAGTGTTTCACGCCTGTGTGTAAATCCGTGATGAATAATTCCGATCAGCAATGATCCAGCTGAGAGCATCATTTATTCCAGGTATAATTCATTGCTTGCACCGTAGCCACGCCCACGCCCGTCACGCCGCTCCCTCCCCAGCGTCATTAAGGGGGCGTTTCCTCTGGGCGGCGTCTCCCTGCAGCGCCGCTGCGTCTGTTTATGGTCGTAGAGGAAACACCGATTTTAAATAAGCTGAAGCAAAGTGAGACGCTCCCGTGTCTGCAGGTGGCGTGTCCTCTCCGCCTCACAGGTGACGGCAGGCCCATCAATCCGAGCGTGCCCTCCCTGCCGGGTGGGCTACGCTGCATTAGCCACTGCATGACATTCAACACGCTGCAGGGGGGGTCGCAGAGCTTGACTTTGGCTCATGACTTATTCATGCTTCACGCCGTTACTCGGCACACCTGGGGGGGGGAAGTCATTTTCCTGCGCCGCGGGGAGGCTCATCGAGAGCAGCGGCGTGCGGGTCTAAAATAGCTTTCTGCTCAGGCGCTAACACGTGTCCCCTCGTAGCCCTTCAGGGCTCCGGGGACACGGCGGCACCGTTTCACTCCCTCCAGCGCAGGAATCGGTGTCCTCGGTGACCCTAACCCTAAGGTCACGCTGGATGCAACGCTCCACTCTGCTGCTTCGCTGCAAATGGCGGCGGCCGTTGGGCGATCAGCCGTTGCCGACTTCGGGTTGTTCTGGGCGCGGCCGGCAGCTTTCAGCGTCCCAGCTGGCGTTCGGGTGAGGAGCGAGGGCGTGACCTTCGGTGACAGTTTGAGGCTGACGGCTCGTGATGATGCTGCAGAAATACTTGTTTGTGTACAGATCCATCTGTGAGGACGTTGTCTGTCTGCATATCGGGGGGTGGGCTAGCATCGTGCGTGTACTTCAGGACGTTTACACATCTGCGTTTTTGCCTGTGTACACGGGGGTACATTTACACTCTGCGTTTTTGCCTGTGTACACGGGGGTACATTTACACATCTGCGTTTCTGCCTGTGTACACGGGGGTGTGTCCATTAGCCTGGGCGAGGCTGCAGTGGATTTCTTCGGCGTGACGGGGAACGACCCTGAGCTGCTGAACATCTGCTGAACGGGCCGGATCAGGCGATGGATCTGGATTCGTGCAGAAAAGCTCTGGATGACGTCTTTGATCGCCGCCGCTTTGATATCGTGGCTGATCCAGCAGAGCAGCAGATTTCCTGGTGACTCATCTTGTCCTTGTTCGTCACTCACAAATGGCAGCCAATCAGAATCATCTGCTTGGCCGACCTCTGGGTCTCTGGCTCACAATGACATTTCGTTCCCCTTCTGGTCTCTCCCTCGCGGCCCCCCCAGGCCATGTCTGTCAGGTTACCCCGTTCCCTTTCCTGATTCTCGACTGCATCCGGAGCTGAAGCGTGATCACCTCGCCTGCTCTCTATCGCCCCTCTTCATCGGTCTGCCCTCCTTGCCCCCCTCTCTTCTTCAAACCCGCTTGTGGGGCTTTTCTTCGTGTTACTTTCTGTGATCAGTTTATTTACTCTTCAGCTGAATCTCCTCCTCTCTTCCCTCCTTCCAATCTGGGCTTCAGCTCAGCCACGTGTCTCTGCTGGGGAGGAACCAGAGGGACCAGGTTCCCCTCCCCGCCGACCCGGCCTGCACGTGAACTCGATTAAGAAGGTCAGAGGTCAGTTTGAGGGCAAGTGCGGTTGACATTTTACCAAAGACCTGCCTTTAAGGTCATGCATGCTGCAGAATAAGCCCCAGCCTCATGATTCATGCGATATAAATGCATACTGGATCACTGGGGAGATTAAAGATGGCCGACAGGATGTGTCCCATTCCATTGATTCTACCTGAGGAGGTTGCTGTTTGGCGTGTCGTTGCCACTGCGTATACGTGCGGTATAAATCTTACTAATCCCAGGGACTAATCCCTGTTGTCCCCCGCATGCAGAGGTCCCGGTCGCCAGCCCTTTCCTGGTTTATTCCGCTCATTCCTCCCCGTTGAAAATGAGACCTCTGTAAACCCAGCGATGAGTTTTAAATTGGCTGTTTGGCTTCACGCCATCACAAACACAAGTTTCAGGTGTCTGGATCATAGAGTCTACTGTGAAGATACAAGTCGTCGTGTATCTGTGTCCATTAGCTGGGGGAGGGGGGGGGGGGGGGGGCTCAAGTCATTAGGATTCTGAACCCCATCTCTCTTTGCACAATTAAATGATCACCGGGGGCTGATGGGAGTTTAATGGAAGAGAGAAACAAACAGGCAGAGGGGCTTAATGAAGAGACGTTGAGCTCCATTGAGAAGCATCTCAGGCCATTTAAGGAGTGTCCAGCTTCCTCTGGGTCCAATGGTGCGTTACCTGGACGCGGGGGGGGGGGGGGGGGGGGTGTGTCAAACGATGCTCTAACTGGAGCTGAGCTCGATCAAGGAAGTAGCTCAGAATGGAGCTGCTGGTAGGCGGAGACATGCTGCTGTGCTGAGGGGACGTTAGGCAGGGACATGCTGCTGTGCTGAGGGGACGTTAGGCAGGGACATGCTGCTGTGCTGAGGGGACGTTAGGCAGGGACATGCTGCTGTGCTGAGGGGACGTTAGGCGGGGACATGCTGCTGTGCTGAGGGGACGTTAGGCGGGGACATGCTGCTGTGCTGAGGGGACGTTAGACAGAGACATGCTGCTGTGCTGAGGGGACGTTAGACAGAGACATGCTGCTGTGCTGAGGGGACGTTAGACAGAGACATGCTGCTGTGCTGAGGGGACATTCGTCGGGACATGCTGCTGTGCTGAGGGGACGTTAGTCGGGGACACGCTGCTGTGCTGAGGGGACGTTAGACAGAGACACGCTGCTGTACTGAGGGGACGTTTGTCGGGACATGCTGCTGTGCTGAGGGGACGTTAGGCAGGGACATGCTGCTGTGCTGAGGGGACGTTAGTCGGGGACACGCTGCTGTGCTGAGGGGACGTTAGACAGAGACACGCTGCTGTACTGAGGGGACGTTTGTCGGGACATGCTGCTGTGCTGAGGGGACGTTAGGCAGGGACATGCTGCTGTGCTGAGGGGACGTTAGGCAGGGACATGCTGCTGTGCTGAGGGGACGTTAGTCAGGACATGCTGCTGTGCTGAGGGGACGTTAGACAGAGACACGCTGCTGTACTGAGGGGACGTTAGTCGGGGACATGCTGCTGTGCTGAGGGGACGTTAGACAGAGACACGCTGCTGTGCTGAGGGGACGTTAGACAGAGACACGCTGCTGTGCTGAGGGGACGTTAGTCGGGGACATGCTGCTGTGCTGAGGGGACGTTAGTCGGGACATGCTGCTGTGCTGAGGGGACGTTAGGCAGGGACATGCTGCTGTGCTGAGGGGACGTTAGGCAGAGACATGCTGCTGTGCTGAGGGGACGTTAGTCGGGGACATGCTGCTGTGCTGAGGGGACGTTAGGCAGGGACATGCTGCTGTGCTGAGGGGACGTTAGGCAGGGACATGCTGCTGTGCTGAGGGGACGTTAGGCAGAGACATGCTGCTGTGCTGAGGGGACGTTAGGCAGGGACATGCTGCTGTGCTGAGGGGACGTTAGTCGGGGACATGCTGCTGTGCTGAGGGGACGTTAGACAGAGACATGCTGCTGTGCTGAGGGGACGTTAGACAGAGACACGCTGCTGTGCTGAGGGGACGTTAGTCGGGGACATGCTGCTGTGCTGAGGGGACGGTCCATTCCTTGGTGGACTGGGGGACCGTTTGTTCCTGCTCCTTCTGACCGGAGTTGTAAACTTACTTCTTTGCCTTTTCCAAAAGGACATTCTTTAGGGGACGCCTCACCTCCAGTGGTCCCAGTCCAACCGCCAGAAACAGACGGTCACCATCCCCACAACGCACTCGCATGCTAAGGCTGCACAAGGGCGCTAGCCCCCCCGCCCCCCCCATGGAAAAACAACAACGCTCTATGCACGATGCAAGCGTTCCTAAAACTCGGTCAGAGCTCAGCATTTCAGCGGTGAATCAGATCCAAATGGAAAACGGGATGGAATGAAAGCCAGGAAGCTCCTGCAGAGTAAATCTCCACTTCAACTGTAAGACAAAAAGCAGGGATTACTAGCCTTCAACTGTAAGACAAAAAGCAGGGATTACCAGCCTTCAACTGTAAGACAAAAAGCAGGGGTTACTAGCCTTCAACTCTAAGACAAAAAGCAGGGATTACTAGCCTTCAACTGTAAGACAAAAAGCAGGGATTACTAGCCTTCAACTCTAAGACAAAAAGCAGGGATTACTAGTCTTCAACTGTAAAACAAAAAGCAGGGATTACCAGCCTTCAACTGTAAGACAAAAAGCAGGGATTACTAGCCTTCAACTGTAAAACAAAAAGCAGGGATTACTAGCCTTCAACTATAAAACAAAAAGCAGGGATTACCAGCCTTCAACTGTAGGACAAAAGCAGGGATTACTAGCCTTCAACTCTAAGACAAAAAGCAGGGATTACTAGCCTTCAACTCTAAGACAAAAAGCAGGGATTACTAGCCTTCAACTGTAAAACAAAAAGCAGGGATTACTAGCCTTCAACTATAAAACAAAAAGCAGGGATTACCAGCCTTCAACTGTAGGACAAAAAGCAGGGATTACTAGCCTTCAACTGTAAGACAAAAAGCAGGGATTACTAGCCTTCAACTGTAAAACAAAAAGCAAAAATGACGGCAGGGGGACGTTTACAAAATGACAGCAGGCAAGTTGCTGAAGCAGCGAGGAGCTGCAGTATGAAGAGCGGAAAATAGATTCACAAGTAGTCGCTGCTGTTTACTTCAACTGTAGGCAGAAGATAATCTGAAGGGATTAGAACGGCATCGGGTGATAATCTGAAGGGATTAGAACGGCATCGGGTGATAATCTGAAGGCATTAGAACGGCATCGGGTGATAATCTGAAGGGATTAGAACGGCATCGGGTGATAATCTGAAGGGATTAGAACGGCATCGGGTGATAATCTGAAGCCATTAGAACGGCATCGGGTGATAATCTGAAGGGATTAGAACGCATCGGGTGATAATCTGAAGCCATTAGAACGGCATCGGGTGATAATCTAAAGGGATTAGAACGGCATCGGGTGATAATCTGAAGGGATTAGAACGGCATCGGGTGATAATCTGAAGGGATTAGAACGGCATCGGGTGATAATCTGAAGGCATTAGAACGGCATCGGGTGATAATCTGAAGGGATTAGAACGGCATCGGGTGATAATCTGAAGGGATTAGAACGGCATCGGGTGATAATCTGAAGGGATTAGAACGCATCGGGTGATAATCTGAAGCCATTAGAACGGCATCGGGTGATAATCTAAAGGGATTAGAACGGCATCGGGTGATAATCTGAAGGGATTAGAACGGCATCGGGTGATAATCTGAAAGGATTAGAACGGCATCGGGTGATAATCTGAAGGGATTAGAACGGCATCGGGTGATAATCTGAAGGCATTAGAACGGCATCGGGTGATAATCTGAAGGGATTAGAACGCATCGGGTGATAATCTGAAGGGATTAGAACGGCATCGGGTGATAATCTGAAGGCATTAGAACGGCATCGGGTGATAATCTGAAGGGATTAGAACGGCATCGGGTGATAATCTGAAGGCATTAGAACGGCATTGGGTGATAATCTGAAGGGATTAGAACGGCATCGGGACAGCGATGGGTGAGAACAGCTGGAAACAGCAGTGTGGTTGATGCAGCGAATCAGAGAGCAGCGAGAGAGAAGGCGGGTCCAGCGTGAGAACACGGGCTCAGTCTGAACCCTAAAGACGTTCAAACTTTAACCTTTGACCCATGTGGAACAAACGAAGCTCCAAATATGGGATGGAGCGACAAGGAGACTGTTGGGAACGCTGCCGGGATGAACAGCCGGACCGGGAGCGAGTTCAGTCCAGGAAGCCGTGCTTCAGGGGCCCCTCTCCTGAAACTGACCCGTCTCCACCCAAGCTGGCTCCTCCTCCTCCTCCTCCTCCTCCTCCTCCATACCCCGCTAGGAGGACCGTTTCATCTTGCCTTCCCAGCCATTCGTCTCGTTTCATGTGGATCCCAGGTGGGAGGGCGAGAGGCCCGTTTCTGCCACGCCATTAACCCCAGCTGCGTGTTGTAAAACGAAGCGCGCCTCTTTGCAACGCGTGGTCCGGCCCGGCAGAGTCCCGCCCCCGGGGGCCGGCCAGTCGGGGGCCGGCCAGTCGGGGGCCGGCCGGTCGGGGGCTGAAGTTCCCTCACGCGTTCCAGGCCTGAATGACGCAGCAGAAAGCCATGGAGATAAGAAAAGGTAGGATCTAAAGTCTTTCAAATGCCGGCAGCACGTGGGCGTGGCCAGACTTTACTGGTGAGACTAGCCTGGCAGCACGTGGGCGGGGCCAGACTTTACTGGTGAGACTAGCCTGGCAGCACGTGGGCGGGGCCAGACTTTACTGGTGAGACTAGCCTGGCAGCACGTGGGCGGGGCCAGACTTTACTGGTGAGACTAGCCTGGCAGCACGTGGGTGGGGCCAGACTTTACTGGTGAGACTAGCCTGGCAGCACGTGGGCGGGGCCAGACTTTACTGGTGAGACTAGCCCGGCAGCACGTGGGTGGGGCCAGACTTTACTGGTGAGACTAGCCTGGCAGCACGTGGGCGGGGCCAGACTTTACTGGTGAGACAAGCCCGGCGGCACGTGGGCGGGGCCAGACTTTACTGGTGAGACTAGCCTGGCAGCACGTGGGCGGGGCCAGACTTTACTGGTGAGACTAGCCTGGCAGCACGTGGGCGGGGCCAGACTTTACTGGTGAGACTAGCCTGGCAGCACGTGGGCGGGGCCAGACTTTACTGGTGAGACTAGCACCGTGAGTGACGCTCGAGCTTCAACGTGCTCACGCTCACAGGATGTCTGGCGAAGCCTCCAGCCGGGCTGGACCCCGCCCTCACGGCCTCCGTGATTGGTCCATTTAGAGGCAGGGCAGCCCACTGGAAGATTTGAATAGCTGAGCAGAGAGGGGGGAGGAGGGAGGGGTAGGTGCATGAGTTTGCCCCTGCTCTCTCTCTCTCTCTCTCTCTCTCTCTCTCTCTCTGGTCAGGATGGAAAGGCTTTCACGGCGAGGGAGGAAGCGTGTCATGAGGGGTGATGACACAGCCACGGCGACACATCCTCATCCTCATCCTCGCCGCCGCCGCCTCGTCCCGCGGGAGAGAGAGAGTGAGCGAGGGAACGCTAGCCACCGTTCTCAACCTCTCTCTCTCCGTCTTCTCTTTTTCACGTTGTCTGTGGATGATGGGACTTTAATCATGTGGAAGGTAAGAGGAGAAGGTTGTTTGCTCGCGCCTCCCGTTCCTCTGAGTTTACTTAACTGGATGAGTCCCCTGAACGCTAACGATAGAGCAGTGGCGCCGGGAGTCAGCCAATGGGCGGCTCTGGAGGACGTTACTGAAGCGTCAGCTGATGAATGCACATCTGTAACATCTGCTCTGCAGAAATATCAACGACTGATCGCTTTGAACCGATCAGCGGCATCAATGGAAACCGAGTCCTGCCGTTAGGTTAGAGTAAAACCAGAGTAACGGACGGACCCTTCGGGATTCTGACCAATCAAGCACGCTGTGTGTGCGTGTGTGTGTGCGTGGGGGGGCGTGGGGGGGGGTGTGTGACCTCATTCCAAAGAGCCACTATGTGTTTCGTCGGTTGACGCTGCCTGCAGGGATGCATGAAATGAGCACTGGAATGTTGGACGTGTTTTAAAAGAGTTTTGTCTTAAACGGTCCCAAACATTTGGGTTCTTGCCTTTTAAGGGGGGGGGGGGGTTGAAAAGATTGCACTTTTCCCAACACAACCACACCAGGTGTGTGTGTGTGTGTGTGTGTGTGTGACAGCTGGCAGCCCGGGGGGGGGCTCGGTGCTACTGATCCTTCTCACCTGCGGGTCACAGGGATCAAGGAAATCCAGGATGAGCATTTGATCCGCAGACAATGGGAACTCCGGGAAGGTTGGACTCTGTGCTCTGTCATGTTTCTCATTCATATTATCTAGTTTTTTTGAGAAAATGACCACAATTGATCAAATAAATCTTTATTTGACTTTGTGAGACTGACCAGGAAGTCCACGGAAGCGTTGCGTCCAGTCCGGGCTCGTCCTGCAGACGGACTGGCTAACAATAGCCTTGCTGCTGTTCCGTTTCCTGTTTCCCTCAACGGCTTTCAGCTGCATTGATGTGAAGGCTGACCGTGGGAACCACGGAGACACACGGAGACACACGGGGACACACGGAGGCACACGGAGACACACGGGACACACGGGACACACGGGACACAGGCCGCGTTATCCTCAGCCTGTTTCGTTTTGGAGGGAGGGAGAGGTGCGTTTGGCGGCTGCATGCTAACAGCAGCATCCACCGGCTTAGCCCGTTAAACATCTTGTCATCGCTCCAGCGTGCTCTCCAGAAACATCGGCGAGGTCTCACTCAGGAGATCCTCCATCAGCAGCAGCTTAAATCCCGGGAGGAGCAAACTGCTAATTGCTATCTGAACATGGTCTGATCGGGACAAAGACGGCCATCCTGTCACTTCCACTCCAATCCAGTTCATTCTATTCACACCAATGCGTTCTCTAATCACCAAGTGAATCAGATGGGTGCCGTGTTGCCGTGGAAACCCGTCACAACGGGCACAGTCTGCTCAATGAACGCTTGTTCAGCGGTGCGGGGAGGATTCCAGGCTTTATTTGTGTTTGGAGCGTCGTTGTCCATTTTGATGCAGCTTTCTCACCATTGTGGCTGAAATGTGCTCAATGCAAGCAGGAAACGACAAAACAATGATCACAGTCAACCCTGGAGCAAATCAAACTCACTAATGTGACCCGAAAAACACGTGACCTGTAACCATTCACACCTGGGGTGTTTGAAGCTGCGTCCTCGCGGCTGCAGGGCGTTGGTTCAATCTCCTGCAGATGGCAGATGGCATCATCCCCAGATATCCGCCTTGGAGGAGGCCCCCGGTCGAATGGCTGTCGCTCCCCCTCCTGGTCACGCTGAGGTTGAAACGCGCTCCAAAGACGTGCACGTGCTGCGTGTTCTGAGAAACGAGGTCACCTGAGGTATGCTCAGGTTAAACGTGGCCTCCAACGAATCCTCACTGTAAAAACATTCCCGTCTTAACAAGTCAACAACAGAAAGTACGCCCTCGGGTGGCCTTTACATTCTGGATGTTCCCCTCGCTTAAAATATTTCTAATTGAATTTTCAGAACTAGATTTTGTTTTCTTTTCAGTTTCTTTGTTCATATCAGGTTTTCCATCCTCAGAGTAGAGAAAAAAAAGGACATTTAAAGCTTTTTTTTATCACAAACATCTGATGAAATGCATCCAAAACTAGTGTTTGAGTCACAAAAGCTAAATTTCATAAGGACATTTTCTCTGCTTTTACAATTCTATGTCAGAGAGGATCCCAAGCACGTATTTTGAGGCAACATTATTGCATTAAGGAAAAAAAGCTGAATTTAATTAAACACTCCATCATCTTAATTACTATCCCCAAAGTACGGCTGACAAAAAGGTTAAAATAAGACTCTCCAGTAAATTATAGGCTTCATATTCAAAAGGGCTGGAAGGAGGAGAAACGAGAGTAACCTTCAAGGACATCATGTTCAGCTCAGTACCGAATGCTGTGCGTGTGTGTGTGTGTGCATGTGTGTGTGCGTGTGTCCTTGCCAGCCCCAGACTTGTTCTTGTCCTTTCTAATCTCTGCCTCCAAACATCCCAGCGCTGTTCCCAATCTGGGTCACATCAGCAGACAGCTCGAGCCCTCACACGCACGCACACACACACACATGCACACACACACGCACACACACAAGCTCACAGGACCAGAAATGTCACCTTTCATTATAATCCCAAATAGCCCTGGCATCCCAGACTACGGCCAGCCAATCCCGTTGTGTGTGGCTGAGCGTTTTGGAACATGAAAGGCCGTGATTGGTCACAGCCAGTGTGGGCGGAAGCGGATTAGGGATCAGCGCGGCAGACTTTGTGTGTCTGCGTTGTGCGAATCGAGGGGGTGGGCGGGACTTAACGCTGTTAACGTGTTAATCCGGACGCTCTTTGCAGTAGAGAATGGGAGAAGGGGAGGGAGCGGTCAGAGAGGTGAGGAAGAGGGAGGAGGAGCTTCAGCCTTCAGGCCACGCTCGTCTTCAACGACACTTTTTATTCCTCTGTCCTAATTGGATTCTCGTTATCTGAACCTGCAAGCCAGTACGCAGGGCAAGAAAACGCAACCTTCCAGAGCAGCACGATTTACAACGACTTCCTAAAAGCAGCACCGGAGACGAGTATTTAGCGAGGAAAACATTTCGACTTTGGCGAGGAAGCGCAGCGGCGCTGCTTCCTCGTGGCGGCCTTGCAGGTGTTTGGAGGATGATAAATGTGGAAGGAGGAAGTTTACGTTGACCCGTGACACGGACAGCGAGTCAATCCGCCTCGGTGGCGCCGTGAAAGCAGAATTAAGGTTCTTCTAGATCAAATCCCCTAAACTGTGGAGGGATCCTTTAAAATGTGACGTAAACAAGCACATGTTCCCAAGGTGATGCGTTCAAAGGCCTCGTCGCTCCAGACGGCTTGGCCTACTCAGCCTAGTTTTACTGGCTGCTTCTCTGAGCGGATGAATCCGGTGCAGAGCGCAGGTCGGTTACGTGAGCCAGGTCAACGGCGATGACCCAGTTCTGGCTTCTGCACCGTAGGCTGCCGCGGCCGCTAACGTTAGCGTACCCTCCGCCCACCCAGATGTGTGTGAGCTTTTGGAATGACTTTCTGAGAGACTTTGTGTCATCTGGGCAGGGACGTATGTGAAATAGGAGACATCCGTCCCTGCATTTAAGGAGTCCACAACTTATTCCGGTTAATTCTTCAGGAAATGGTGCCGCTGAAATGTTCATTTGGGGTAAAAGCCTAAAGAACTAGCGGAGAAACATCCAGGATGGAGCTGAGTTGGAGAGAAGATGATGAAATAAAGCCACTTTCTGTTAAATATATGGACAGAGTGGGCTAAAAACACTATTAGGAGGAGTTCAGAGGACGTGATGAGGGCCTCCATGTATAATGGAGAGCCACTCAAAACACAGACTCCCTCTCGGCTCGGCTTCCGGCCGCGACGCGCTCCTGTCGAATCAGTTTTAGAAAAGGAGGCCATTAAAATTTGAAGGGCTCAAACTAGGAGTGGAAGGGAAAGCTGGGCCCCCCCCAGACCCAACGTTGATGACAGATTTAGAGGTGGAGCACAAGCCCCCCCCCCCCCCCCGGATGTAAACAGGACAGATGGTTTCTTCATTCGGCCGGATTGTCTTCACGGCCCGACCGCTGTTGGCCTTCCAGAGGCTCAGCAGACTGTGTCTGCGTGAAAGCCTTCATGCACGTGGTTTCACTTCCTCTCGGTGACGTCATGAGGCGGCGTTGACGTCAGCCGGCGCTTCCACGCCGACCTCGCTCTTTCCAAGCGGCGCGGTGACTTTTGCAGCCGCATGCTTTTCAACTCGGCCTTTCGTCTTTCCGGATGAGTCTGCGGAAGCGTCTGAGCTATGCTGCAGGGCGCCGATTATGATGTCATGCCTAAAGCTGCAGGCCTAAAACAGTTCCCTCCCTCCAGTAACCCGGGCCATGGAAGGGGAAATGCAGGATGCAACATTTGCATGGTGCAGATTGCCGACAGTGAAATGCGTCATCCACCTAGAAATAACGGACTCACCACCCTGGGCGGAAGGTCCAGGTCCCTCCTCCGGTCTGTGCTCTTCACTTCCCTGCTGTGTCAGTGCAGCGCGTGGCTCAACAGCGCCGCCTACGGCACGCAGAGAGGCACCTCACCCACCCAAAGCCGGCGGGAGGCGTTTCAGTGCTTCAGAGAAACTGCTGTGTGCATCCATGCGTATGGACAGATGTCAAATCGAGTTATGTGCGTCTCCAAGGACTCTTGTTTACAGGCTCTCCAAACACATCTTGATTTTATTTGGAGCGTGTGATTGCAGAATCCCTCCATCTCATTATGACAATTCGGGTTTTGTCTTCATCTCCTGGAAATACTAAAGCGGTTTGTCTTGTTTTATATTTTCTGCTCAAATCCAAGAGTGCCGTTTCTGCCCAGTGCACATCCTTCCAAACCGCAGCTCCTGGTCGCCGGGCTTCGGATGCCACGGGTCACTCGGTTACCGTGCAGTTTGCAGCTGATTAGAGGAAACCATGCATACATATGGCGAGAGAACGAAGAGGAGCGCTCTTCATAGAGCGGTCGTCCGCTCAGCTGCACACCAGCCTCAGTAAACAGTGACATCTGCTGAAAGGACCAGAGTGGAGGCATTTGCTGCTTTACAAAGCATGCATTTGTTTCAGATAGCTTTGTTTTTACTGCATTTGTTTCAGATAGCTTTGTTTTTACTGCATTTGTTTCAGATAGCTTTGTTTTTACTGCATTTGTTTCAGATAGCTTTGTTTTTCATTCCTGCCTCTATCATTTTAAATCGCTTTTTGTTACAGCGTCACTCAGAGCTTTGCGCCTTAGCTAACCCTAACCCATTAAACACAGA
Source organism: Brachionichthys hirsutus (assembly GCF_040956055.1). Lineage (NCBI taxonomy): Eukaryota > Metazoa > Chordata > Actinopteri > Lophiiformes > Brachionichthyidae > Brachionichthys > Brachionichthys hirsutus. The sequence continues at coordinate 3,437,120 of NC_090920.1, read as the reverse complement.
TTTTCATTACGTTTTATGATTATTTTGTGTTTTAATTGAGCCAGCAGTGAAGCCTTTTTGTGGTGTTTCATCTAATCTTCAAAAGTTTCCTTTTAATAGCCAGAGCCCTTCGTTTTTCCAGTCGCTGTGAAATCCTCATTAACTGCCACAAACTGTCTGGTTTCATTAGCAGCCCTCTGGCTGAGCGCACAAACGGAGAGAGAACAAAGAAAACGCAGTAAACTTTTGCTGAAACTGATGAAACGGAAAGGAAGTCATCAGAATCGTATTTATCAGCTGGCGTCCTCGTCCCTCCTCGACAGCTCCTTTTAAATACATTTTACATTATAAGTCAGCATTTCCAAAAGGCCCTTCCTGACTGTGACTGGGTTTGAGGAGCGGCCTGCTCTTCTGTTGATCTGGAGATCCGCTGACCGACCAGCATCAGGAAACGCACCGTCCCCTTCCCAGCAGCCACTGGGACACGCCTATGACTCATAGTCACCGTGCAGCAGCAGCGTGGTGATAGTGCACGTGGCTGAAGCAGCATGGTAATAGTGCACGTGGCTGAAGCAGCAGCAGCGCAATAATAGTGCACGTGGCTGAAGCAGCAGCAGCGCGGTAATAGTGCACGTGGCTGAAGCAGCATCAGCGTGGTGATAGTGCACGTGGCTGAATCACCAGCAGCATGGTAATAGTGCACGTGGCTCCAGTGCGTGCTTCCGTCTGCTGAGACTCTGACGGCCGTTTCACGTCTCGGTCTCGTCCTGTAAGACGCCGTTTGTCCCCGTCCCAGATTCAGGGACTCAGGACTCTGACGGCCGTTTCGCGTCTCGGTCTCGTCCTGTAAGACGCCGTTTGTCCCCGTCCCAGATTCAGGGACTCAGGACTCTGACGGCCGTTTCGCGTCTCGGTCTCGTCCTGTAAGACGCCGTTTGTCCCCGTCCCAGATTCAGGGACTCAGGACGCTGCTCGTTCGGTCCATGCTGTGTTCTGGTCCGTCGAGACGGACCCTCTGCTGCGAGCTTTTCCCTCGCTGCGCTGCACCTTCCTCAGTCTCTCTCCGTCTCTGGCCTGCAGGCGGCTGAGCGGCTCTTCTGGACTTCGCTGACGCTGCGCCTGGTCCCGCCGGGCCTCTGAGCAGGATGGACACTCTGGAGTCAGAACTGACCTGCCCAATCTGCCTGGAGCTCTTTGAGGACCCGCTGCTGCTGCCCTGCGCCCACAGCCTGTGTTTCGGCTGCGCCCACCGCATCCTCGTTTCCAACTGCGCCACCAACGAGCCGGTCCAGAGCATCGGCGCCTTCCAGTGCCCGACCTGCCGGTATGCCATCTCCCTGAGTCCGGAGCGAGGACTAGAAGGGCTCAAGAGAAACGTCACCTTGCAGAACATTATCGACAGAGTTCAGCGGGCCTCCTCTTCTGCCGGGCTGCCCTTACCTCTGGCCTTGCCGGCGCCCCACAGCGGGCCCAACTCTCCCGGCGAGGAAGGGAGCAACCGGTTGGCGCTTGTCCCCGTCAGCGCCGCCATGTCCAACCCAGGTACCCCTCCCGAGCCGGTTCAGTGCCAGTTCTGCGAGCAGGACCCGCCGCAGGACGCGGTAAAAACGTGCGTGACGTGCGAGGTGTCCTACTGCGAGGAGTGTCTCCGAGCGACTCACCCCAACAAGAAGCCGTTCACGGGGCACCGGCTCATCGAACCCCTGCCCGACTCCCACCTCAGGGGGCTTCAGTGCCTGGAGCACGGGGAGGAGAAGGTGAACATGTACTGTGTCAGCGACGATCAGCTGATCTGCTCACTGTGCAAACTGGTTGGGAGGCACAGAGACCACCAGGTGGCAGCACTCAGCGACCGCTATGAGAAACTCAGGGTAAGTTCTTCTTCTTCCCCTGCACGTTTAGTTTAGTTTCTAGATGTTATTAAATTAAATCACTATCTATTAGCCGTAGACTCCTGAGCAGTCGTTCCCTGCTTCGGCGGCGTGCGACGTTTTTCCACGCCGAGATTGTATTTATTATTATCTCTGCTGAATAATTAAGCAATTAGCGTAATCGCTACCCCGCGCCGGTGTGCCAGAGGGCGTTCACAGACACGCACATTACCGACGAGTCTACCGCATGAGTCTCCAGCGAGGTTCAGGTTAACAAGCAGGAAACGCCTGCTGGCTGGAGGAGCGCTCAGGTGAGCACGGCTATTCAGAGTCTGGAGGTAATGACCGCAGAGGAAGTGTGCGTGTGTGTGTGTGTGTGTGCGTGTGTGTGTGTGTGTGTGCGTGTGTGTGTGTGTGTGTGCACGTGCGTGTGTGCGTGTGTGTGTGCGTGCTCCTGTTTCAATCAGACGCGATGCTTTTCTTGACAAGTCGAGACTATCTGGGCCGTATTTTCCAGACCATTTCATGCGTATCGCTTCCCGGCCTGATCCGCTGGAACGTCTATCAGATGATTGGAAGTTTCCTTTCTTGCAGAGGCAGCGTGTCTGATAAGGGATGTGGACGTTATTGTGGGAACAGCCATCCTTTTTGGGAGATAAGATTACCCCCGTCGCAGGAAGTTGACTGAGAAGGCAGCAGGAAGTAGCTTTTCAAGACCTTGGCGCTGATTCTGAGCAGAAAGGACCTGGAGGGGGGGGGGGGGGGGCATTCATCGATGTCGTCATCCGTGACCCCCCCCTAGTGTTAGTGGGGGGTGGCGCAGGTGGTCCAATGATCGAGAGGTTGGCAGTTCAATTCTCGGCTGTTGTTGTCCTGGTAACGGAGGCAGGTCAACGTTCCGAGGACAGAAGCACATTTTCTGTCGTGTTTTCCAATTTATTTCATATTAGAAATCAGCGTGTCACGATAAATCTGTTGCCATCCAGGGTGTGTGTGTGTGTGCGTGTGCGTGTGTGCGTGTGCGTGTGCGTGTGCGTGTGCGTGTGCGTGTGTGCGTGTGCGTGCGTTTGCGTGTGTGTGTGCGTGTGTGTGTGTGTGTGTGTGTGTGCGTGTGCGTGTGTGCGTGCGTCGCCTGACCCTCGTGTTTGATGCCTCATTGCTGGATTCTGGTCGCTTGGCTTATTTTTATCTCCACACATGATGCCAGCAGCGTCAGAGTCTGACAGAATCTTTACCCGCCTTTGCTTTTGCGTGTCATCTCCTGATTAAGGCCATGCATTAAGCCCCCCCAGCGCCCCCCCCCCACACACACACACCAATCCCACCCTGCTTATCTGGTTATTGGGTTTCGTTTGTGCGGCATCCTCACTGGACTAACTCCTTTTTTAATCCCCAGACAAATCCCAATCGAATGTTCTAACGATCTAAATTTGACCTCGGCTTTCCCGGTTTGTAGAATCGAACCGGTGCATTCCCAGCTAAACTTCGGAATCTGCGCCTCCGATTCAGTCTTAAGATGAATTAATCTGGAAAGCAGTGGTGAGTTGGGATGTGGCATTAGAGCGGCTTAATCACGCTCGGCTCGCCAATAATCAACGGCCTTGGAAGGGACGGAGACGGCTTGTGTCCAGGCAGATCAAAGGCAGCAAAATGGGGCAGGAGGAGGGAGGAGGGAGGAGCTTAAGTCACCTGTTTGCCGGTTTGTTAGCCAAAGGCGCCGCTGGGCGCTCTCAGAGGGAAAGCTTTTGACGGCTATAATTTGCCGCTTGGATTGGTGCTCAGTGGAGTCGCTGTCCCAGTCGCGTCCTCTCCGAGAGCGGGATCCACTGCCGGAGCGTTAGGACGGGCAGGATGAGGAGGCACTGCAGGGACGAGGGGTTCCAGGAGCACGGGGAGGTACATGGACACGCATCCGCTCAGCAGAGGAAGGGCTCAGCGACTGAACATTCCTCGTTTGTTTCACACCCGTTCTGCTTTTATTCCCCTTTCTCTTTTTAATCTGTAATCTGCACAGCAAGCGCTGGACTCCAACCTCAGCAATCTGATCAAGAGGAACAACGAGCTGGAGTCGCTGATGGGGAAGCTGATCCAGACGTGCCAGCACGTCGAGGTAAGGGTCCTTTAGCTTAGCATGTAGCACGTAATCCAACAGGATGTAGAAATGATGATCAGGATTTGATGCTTTTTTGGGGATCCGAGAAGACGTGCTTGCACTTTCTGACTTTTCAATGAATAAATGTATTGATCTGCTGCAGGTCTGGAAGTAACGTGAAATAAATCAAAGCTTGACTTGTGTAGGAACCGGCGAGAGGTCGGTCCCACTGCCGGTGGGTTAAAAGCCAGCGTGCTTTAGAAGTGGTGGAGAACAGCCCCCCAGCAATGAGAGGATGACTGTGATTTACATTCGTGTGCTTGAGAAGACATTTTGATGATGCAGGAATTTTTGAAGTAAACGCTTTACAGAGCCAACATGGATGGATGAGGCTTCCAGTGCACGGTGGCAGCACGGTTTGTGTCGCGTTCTTTAGGCTAGGATTGCATTGATACGGGAGAACATCAGTAGAAATCACAGCCAGCTTAAAGTGACATGTCCCAGGGGGGGGGGGGGGGGGGGGGCTAAAAGAGAAGGGACAGTTTCATCCGCTCCACAGCTTTCTGTCGGGACGGTTCTCCGACTGCAGCAAACAAACGGTGCATGACCAACTCGATTAAGATAAATGTTATTTCTCTGCGAAGAACAAAAAATGAGAAACACGTAAACATATATTTTTACTTGTTTCTCATTCTCTGTTCTTCACCTTCTCCTCCACTCGGTCTGATTGTTTTCACCTGGCTCCGATCGGCTCCTCCTCCTCCTCCTGTCTGTGATTGCCTCGTCACTCTGTGTATTTAACCTGCATGGCCCCCCCCCCCCCCGCTGCAGACGGCTTCTTGCCCGTTCCCAGAAGTGTTTCTGTAAAACGTCCTGATTTTAAACAAACTTAATTCAAAGCCACTTTAAGACGATAACGGGTTTGCTACTTCTCTAAGCATGCAAGAGCATCCAGAGACCACAGTCCTCTGCACAAGCTGAGCATTCCCTGGAAACATGCATTCCATTCTGCTGCATTCCTACTTGTATGAAAACATCTGCATTCATATTCTCGCTAAATGAAAACATGGGCGTAGAACATGGCTCGATGTTCCCTGCTATGCTGGCCGGATTCTCCTCGAGCATCGTTTCTGTCTCACGGCAATCCATCTTGTATTTTCAGTGAAGCTGGCAAAAATGTCCAAACGAGGTTCCAAACCACACCCCTTTATTGGGATCCACTCCAAAAGGCAATTTTCATCAAAAGGAAGGAGGAATAAACACTGAACAATAACTGAATATGTTTGCCATCTAAAGTTCGGTGGATAAGATTTGACTAAAGTTCAGATCCCTTTGAGGCTTTGGCTGTTCCAGTCGGACGAGCCTTGAAGAGCGTCGACTTTCTTCACGCTGGCTGATCTGAAGCCTGACCGTGATCATCAGCATCCTCTGGACTTCCCAAACACCCCCCCGGCTACACTCTGTGTTCCTCATGTTCCCTCCCCATCAGTGGGGTTTGAGCTGCAGTCACAAAACTCTAAATGCATTTCCACAAAGTCCCAGCTTTGCTGCTTGCGTTCTCCACAACGTGACGATAAGTCGCCCACATTTATACCGAATCTCTGTTTAATTTGTTCTTTGTCAGGTGAACGCCACCCGTCAGGAAAGCAAGCTCCTGGAGGAGTGCGACACCTTGATCGACATCATCCAGCAGAGGAGGGAGATCATTGGCAGCAAGATCAAGGAGGGGAAGGTGAGGCCAGCGACTGGCCGCACCCCTTTTCCATCATCAGGGGGCCGCAGCGACGATTTACGTCATCCTTTCATCATGGCCTCCTCCAAGGGGGCAGGTTTTGGTTCATGTCCAATTTGCTCCACGGAAATGTGTGGAAGCCATAAAGTCCCCCATTTCTGGTTTAGAACTTGCTGAAGGGACTTTGTTTGATGATTTTCCAGATTGTGATGGATTTGTTTGAGCTTCTGGGTCCTTCAGAAGCCAAACTGCTGATGAAGCGACCTCAATTCGGCCGCTGACCTCAATCTGCCTGTTAAACTCTCCAGTCATGCTGGAAGGAACGGAGAAGTTAATGCGGAGCGTGAACACGAGATGGCAGCTCCAAAGACTGTCTGTTGCTATAGCGACAAAGAATTTCCCGTCACCTTTTGTCCCAACGATCCGCAGCGTCCGGGATGAAGACGCGTCCTTTCGTCCAGTCTTGAGACTTTCCTGTTTGCGCTTTCCAGACGCACCGGCTCCGGAAGCTGGCGCAGCAGATCGCCAGCTGCCAGCAGTGCATCGAGAGGTCGTCGGCGCTCATCACGCAGGCCGACCAGACGCTGAAGGAAACCGATCACGCTCGTTTTCTGCAGACGGCAAAGTGCATCAACGAGAGGTGAGCCGGACCGCCGCCATACTCAGAAACTCCTGCGCTGAAGTGCCTGAGCAAACTTTCCCTTTCTTTGGTATTGAGCTAGAGTTTCCATGGCAACAGCATCGACCCAAGTGTTGATTCCTGAGATCCACCTGACGGACACCTTTGACACGTTCGCCTTGGACTTCGCCCGAGAGAAGAAGCTGCTGGAGAACCTGGACTACCTGACGGGTAAACCATCTTGTCTTCAGGGACTGTACAACCCTGGATCGTAAACAGCTCGCGTCCAATCAGGAACTTGCTGAAGGAACGCCCCGTCGTATTAACAACCAAATGGAGAAACAACATTTACTTCTGGTGTCACGTCGGGGACAACAACAGACAGGAAGTGCAGACGAGCTCGTATTCCTGCTCCTCGACGCCGGAGGGCCTTTTCACTAAGTGGATCGGTCTGAATCGCTCCACTCTGTGCAGGGGGGGGGGAGGGGGGGGTGATGGACAGGGAAAGAGATGGGAAGTGGCTTCAGAATCAATTTGAGCTTTGCCTTTGTGTCTTTGTTTCCTCCTCTAGTTCATTCCCTTCCTCGGCTTGAAGCCGGTAATTGTTTGTCTCAGTTCCCTGCAGAATAAACAAAGTAACGTAAAGTTGGTCTGAGGATAATAAAATAATAGAAGCCGGTTTAGCGTCGTGTCTCACTGAGGTCGTGTCTCTTTTGACCCCATGCAGCCCCCAATGCTCCGTGCATCAGGGAGGAGCTGTGCACGGCGTCCTATGACACCATCGCCGTCCACTGGACATCGGACGACGAGTTCACGGTGGTGTCCTACGAGCTCCAGTACGCCATCTTCACTGGCCAGTCCAACATTACCAGTAAGTGTACGAGGCGTCGGGTTCTGGCTCTGTCCACGGCTGACATGTGGGCCGAGGGGGGGGGGGGCAGCTCTTATATATCATCATTTTGAATGAGACTTGGTGTCATGTCACGTTGTGGAGCCGCATGTATGCAGACACACACACGACAAGGAGCAGAAACTGGGTCAGGGCATCTGAAGACAGCCCCCCCCCCCCGCTCTGTTTCTCAGATGCACTCGCCTGATTCTGTCTTCTTTGTTCTGTTTCTGTCGGTTTCCTTTTTCTTCCTGACGTTACTGTAACATTTAGAGTTTAACATTTAGAGATTAAAGCCCGTTTAAAATGCATTTTTAATCTAATGAACAGCATCAAATCCGACGTGCATATTTTAACAGAGCGCCACGTCTCAGCTTTAAATGTATTACGGTGTATTTTATTTTTACCTTTTCATTATCCAGTCTTAGAATTCGTCAAGATTTTTAATTCTGAATTTGTTAGGCTGATTAATAATAAATGAATACAAAGAAGAAAATAGCAATTGATTATGTTACACCTCCAACAAAAATAATACAACAAAGATAAAGATGCATCAAGGAGGACGATTAAGGAACAGATTTAAAAGCAAAAATGTGCTTAAAAATCTCATCTAATTGGCTACTTACAGTTTATCATCAATACAATTGATGTTTAAAGCGGGGAAATCAGGATGTGCCTCAGGCAAACGGAGCAAGATCAAAGAGGGGCCATTGACCCCCCCCCCCCACACACACACACACAACACGTCTCGTCTATATATACATATATATATATATATATATGTTATAATATGTTAGAGTTGAATATGTTTCCCACTGATGAAGAGTAAAGCACATAGTTGTTGCTGGCGCTGCTGCAGTTCACCTTGAGGAGCCTTAAAGACGTCCTTAAAGACGTCCTTAAACACGTCCTTAAACACGTCCTCTCTCGTCCCCTTGAGGTCTGTGTAACTCGCTGGAGAGCTGGATGATCGTTCCCAACATCAAGCAGAACCATTACACGGTGCACGGCCTGCAAAGCGGCACCAAGTACATCTTTGTGGTCAAGGCCATCAACCAGGCGGGGAGCAGGAGCAGCGAGCCGGGGACGCTGAAGACCAACAGTAAGAGAGGAAGTCCGGTGGCGTAGATGGATCAGGACGCCGTTAAAGGTCTTTCTGTCCCTTCTCCCAGGCCAGCCTTTCAAGCTGGACCCCAAATCGGCCCACAAGAAGCTGAAGGTGTCCCACGACAGCCTGACGGTGGAGCGGGACGAGACCACGTCCAAGAAGGGCCACGGCCAGGACCGGTTCTCCAGCCAGAGCAGCTACGGCGTGGTGGGGAACGTCTTCATCGACAGCGGCCGCCACTACTGGGAGGCTTTAATTGGGGGCAGCACATGGTGAAGTAACGCGCGGGGGTGCATGCTACAGTTAGCGTTAGCTAACACAACGGGCAGCGTGATGATGACTAAAGCTAAATCCGACTTCGGCCCCCCTCCAGGTACGCTGTGGGCATCGCCTACAAATCGGCCCCCAAGCACGAGTGGGTGGGCAAGAACTCCGCCTCCTGGGTGCTGTGCCGCTGCAACAACTCCTGGGTGGTCCGCCACGACGGCAAGGAGCTGGCCGTGGAGCCCTCGCCCCACCTGCGCCGCGTCGGCGTCCTGTTGGACTACGACGGCGGACACCTGAGCTTCTACGACGCGGCGGGCTCCCAGCACCTGCACACCTTCAGCATCTCCTTCGTCCAGCCCGTGTGTCCCGTGTTCAACGTGTGGAACAAGTGTGTGACCATCCTCACGGGCCTCCCCATCCCCGACCATCTGGAGGCCCCGGAGGCCCAGGGCTGAAGACGAGACGGCCCAGGAGACGGAGACAGAGACAGAGACTCTACCTAAGCAGAAGAGAAGCTCCGGCCGGCGGCTTATCGTCTTACTCTGCTTTCCAAGCAAAGGTTCGCGTCCTCTTTGACTCTTTTTACAACCTATTCCGGATTGATGTCAGTCAAAAGAGGTCATTCCGGAATAAATCAGGAGAATAGAAAGCTTCCTACTCTGAAGCACTTTGGGCCACGAGGAGTCCGTTTGTACGACTTGTAGGAAAATCAGCCACAGATTAAGCCTTCCCACCCATCAGACACGGCACATCCATCAACGAGCACGGGTCGTCACTGCTGGGGGGGGGTCATGTATATTAGTACATTCTTCACCCCAGCTTTCCCTTGTTCAATAAGAGCAGCCACCTGCGTGTGACTTTTACAGAATAAATGCTAGATTAGCATTGAGCTAATATAAGAAGCAGGATTTCCTTATGTTTTGCACAATGATAATACTTTATTCCAGATCAACGTTAGTGTGATGAACATCTCTGAAGGCAGCTGGAGGCTCCTGCCTTTATGATTGAATGTCATCCACAATATGCCAGTTTCATTTGTAGCCGCGGGCTGTTGTTGGCGCTAATGGCTAAAATGCTATTTGATGGCTGACTTTTACGTTAAAGCAGCAGACGGCTGCTCCCGCGCTCGTTTCCTTTTTCTCACGTCGAAGCGTCAAATCGAATCTGATCCTTGTGCTGAATCATCGCTTGAATTTTGACCCAAATCCCCGCTAATTAAACAAAAGTGCCAACAGAGCCTAAATGTGATTCTGTAAAGGTCGCGACCCCTGGAATAGGCCCTTTCACAGGGATTTACATCCTGCCATTCAGCTGTTGTTGTTTTGATGTAAATACAGAGCTCTATTTCTTTGTGGTCCAGTTAAATTTAATTTAATGTGTCCGTCAGAGCCGTGTGATCAGGATGTCCCGCCTCCGTTGCTGGACCTGATTGGACGCGAGCGCTTTCACCGCTGTCTGAGATCCGTTGAGAATAAATGTTCCTTTCAAACATTGAAATGGGCTTTCTTTCTTTCTTTCTCTGAAACCCCAGCAGTCGAGAGACGATCACAACATGAGCCGATAGACTGTCCCTTCCTGATGCGTGGACGTCCACAGAGAGTCATTCTCGTCTCCATCCATAAACAGGATGTCTCACGTCACGCTCTGCTTTTAGGAGACGCGTCTATTTGTCCACTACGTTCCAGGTTCACCTCGGTCTTGCGTAATTGAAAATGCATTTTTCCAGGCCCAGGGACAGTAAACCTCCCCGGGTCAGAGGCACTGGAAGAGCAGGCAAAATGAAACCAGATGAAACCCCTGCTGGGGCATCTGTTTCTGCACATGCAACACCAAAGCATCCATATAGTCAAGACCTGGCTGGAAATACGAGTTCCCATTTTTGTAGAACCTGCAACACACAAAGAAATGCATTTCTGTGCAGGAAGAATCGGTTCTTCAAATGTCCAGCAGGTGTCACTGTTGGGATTCAGGCAAAACCTCAGAAAAGTGTAATTTCCACCAGAATAAGGGTTAATAGTGACGTCGCTCCATTTCTGCCTCATCCTTTTTTGCTCTTTAGGTCATTTCACCGCCAGAATAAATAAACATTCCCTGATTGCAACCATAATCTGAGAATAAGAATAATAGCAGCAAAATGATTGCTGCTATGTAGCTAAAAGGGCCGTCGCCAAGGAAACGGGTTGAACGCAGTAGCAGCCGTTCAACGGTGACTTCCACGCGTCGTGCTGCCGCTCATCGGTTCTCGTGTGGCGTTCTAGATCCTGTAGCAACAGCAGCTTCTTCACAGACAGCCGAGGCTCTCCCAGCTACAGGGGGGTTAATGACCCCCCCCCCCCCCCCCCCCATCCTTATCAGGCCTCTCCGCAGCTTACCGAGGAACCTCACGATGGCAGCTTTGGAACGAGGCTCATCATTCCTCCCTCGCTGCGTGAGATTGCAATCAGGGAGTCGTTATGCAACCGCCAGCCTTGCATTCTAATATGTTGCCCCCGACGTGGTAACAAACACCTCTTTGTGTTTGTCTTTACCCATAATGCCCCACTTCTGGCCATTCCCTTGTCGCCGCCCTCCTGCTTTAGCGCTGAACGCTATTTCTCAGGACCTTTTTCCAGGTTTCTTTTCTCAGAAACGTACGTTTCTCTCCCGTCTTCTCAATCCCTCCCCGATAAGGCGACGATGTCGTCCAGACAGGCGGCCGAGAATCCAATTAGTCCGCCCCCCTCAATCCTAAAAATCTTCCGTCGACTTGAAACGAACTTGGGCAGCCATGCTTTTACCGCCTCGCCGCCTAATTAAGAGGCGCTAATTTATTGCACTCCAAACGGGGGAGAGCTTTTGTGCAGTCGAGTAATTGGGAACTAAAATAAATACATATAAGGGGAGCAACGAAGCGAAGGAGCGGCGATAACGACATGAATTAAAGGGAGCGGACAAAGGCGGGGTTGAAGCGAGGGGGACGAACGCTTTCTGCTCGTTCCTCCCCGGAGACGTCCAAAGGAGTCCTGGGACGCAGGACTCGTTCCTCCCCGGAGACGTCCAAAGGAGTCCTGGGACGCAGGACTCGGTCCTCCCCGGAGACGTTCAAAGGAGTCCTGGGACGCAGGACTCGTTCCTCCCCGGAGACGTTCAAAGGAGTCCTGGGACGCAGGACTCGTTCCTCCCGGGAGACGTTCAAAGGAGTCCTGGGACGCAGGACTCGTTCCTCCCGGGAGACGTCCAAAGGAGTCGTGGGACGCAGGACTCGTTCGTCCCCGGCGACGTCCAAAGGAGTCCCGGGACGCAGGACTCCTTTGGACGTGTGTGATGCAGAGAGGAGGCGTGGTGAAGGTGTGCTTTTGTAAATTTACACACAGCAGAACGGACACGACGGATCTTTTCGACGTCTTGCGTCTGGATTCCTCGTGGCGAGTCCCACCTGGAAACGGCGCTCCCGAGTGACGCCTCGGATCGCATTCATATCCGGTTTTTGGTTTTCTTGTGAGGGTTCTTGTCCCCTTCATGTCCCCTTGTCCCCTTCATCGAAGACATCAGACAAGTTGATTCCTACACTGATGTTTAAAAAATAAAATAACAATCTGCAGCAATAAATGGCTTTTCTGATTCATAGCAAATTAGGATTTCAAAAAGTCGCAGTTGCCACCATCAACAGCCCCCCCCCCCCCCCCCCCCAACACGGTAATGGCTGCAGGAAGTGTCGAGGTCGTTCCACGTACAATAACAATTCTACAATAATGACGAAGCTGTAATCCAAATTGCTCTGAAAGCGGAGAATAGCCGCTTCGCGGGAACATTTATTGATTTGATAGTGAAATACGTCCCTTTGCAAGTACCTTCCGTCTAATTTACTGCACCTGAATGCCCCTCCACCGAGAGGCGGGGGGGGGGGGGGGGGGGGGGGGTAGTGACTGACAATGTGTGAGGTCGCCCCTCATTTCAACCGTGCTGTTAGAACGCGTCCCTCCATTACTCGAGTACGCTGTGTTGCAGGCCTTTCTTGGCTCGTAACGCTTCAAAGTACAGGATGGATATATTCTTACAAGTACTTCAGTACCAAGGTAGAAGAAGTCTTCCTCAGTGCTGCAGGAGAGAACATTTAAAAGCTTCTTTTCTTTCATCGTTAAAGTTCTCGACAATGTAAATAATAGAGAATAATTAGAGTAACAACCGGGTCATCCTCTGCAGCTCAACGCGGATTTATTTCGGCTTCTTGCCTGGGATGAAATGAGGAAATCGCCGCTCCGCTCCGCTCCCACCGACGGGGCGCCGCCTGAGAGCGGAGCGGTGATGGAGTTGCAGCCTCGCCGGGCTCCAGTTAGCAGTGACAGGTGCAGGTAACATTCAATTACCAACCTCTCTGCTCCACGGCATGTGCTGAACCGTGGCGGGCCTGGAAGTAGCAGCGGGGTGTCGGGGAGAAGCTCAGAACTCTCTGGCCCATTGATGTTTGCTCAGACAGAACCACAGCGTGGTCGTGTGATTGATGGCAGCGGTGTGCGTTTCAGCAGCACTCGTGTGAGGAGCCCCAAAACAGACAGGAACGAGTCCCTGCTGCTAATGTGAGAAAAGGGGCCTTGTTTGCACGCCTATTTCACAGTAAGCAGGCAAAGTAGCACGCATGGAAATCAAAAAGCAGGCAGAGTAGGGGGACGAAATAATTCATGAATTCTGGAATGTCTGGGAAAACCGGATTGAAATCAATGTGCCTGATCCACCGTGTATCGGCCCAACGTGAGGCTCACGGGGGGGCTGGAGGTGGGAGCAGAATAACAAGGACTATACCAAACTAAAGTCACTTTAGGTGGCTCTACTTTAATATGCCGTGTCCTTCTGTGGATTGTTCTGACAGATGAAAGGTCTCAAGGTTTACGTATTTTATTTGTGGAATGTTTCATTACTTCCAGTCGACAACAAGAACATGTTCATCAGGATTTGTGCAGTCAAGAGAAGAAATGCCCAAAAATTCAATGCAGTAATTGAAAATGACACAATATGGGTCACTTAGTGGAGATTTATGGGTGCAGTTCAGACAGGTGGCCAGCAGAGGGCGATACACACAGCATAATGGAGACTGCTGCTTCGGGGGCAAGCTGGAGGCATCTCTCCAACCTGCAACGAAGAGGACTGGAAGCTGACTGTGTGTGTGTGTGTGTGCGTGTGTGCGTGTGTGTGTGTGCGTGCTCACGCCCACATGCGTGCATCGTCATGCTAACTTCCGAACCCTCGCCGGAACACAGAGCAGGAAGTTGTCTCCTGACATTCACAAACAATGGGAAGAAGAAGCCTCTATTCTCCCTGTTTCTGTCTGCAACAGCTTGCTCAGCTCTGCCCCCCCCCCCTTCTGTGAGCCCCGACATAAGATATCGCCACGAGGAGGGGATTTATGTAACGGCACAGATCCCATTCCAACCACCCTTTCACCAAATCATCCCCCATCCGAGGCAGCGTTCCATCTCGGCTTCGGATCAGACATGCTAATTTGACGTTTAGCATCCTGAGGGTGTGGCTTCTCACGGTGAGTTCATGGGTCCCCAGAGGAAGAGCAGCGCTCCCTGGATGCCCCCGGATCACACGCATGTAGGCGTGTGTAAATACATAAACGGCCGATCTACGGCCACGTAGGATGAAGCCTCTTGTGCTATTTGGAGCGGGCAGCGCCCAGCCGGGGGGGGGGGGGTTATTTGTGGCGCTGGTGTAATCTTAAGGAGGAATTGCTGCTCAAAGCAAGATGAACAGCAGAGATGGACTCCGGGTCGGAGGTTTTCCGCTTGATTTCCACAGATCTGTGCTGACGAGGCAACAGTTGACCGGATCATTGCCTCCGACTGGAACGGGATTTGTCGTGTCACTGAACACGACAAAAAGTTCTGGTAGTTTTCAAGCAGGATCTTATTTTGGGTTCTGTCTTCTTGCAGATGGGATTCACATAAAGTAAATGAAGGAAGGACAGGACTCCGTTGTTCCAGGCCAGGACTCCGTTGTTCCAGGACTCCGTTGTTCCAGGACTCTGTTGTTCCAGGACTCTGTTGTTCCAGGACTCCGTTGTTCCAGGATTCCGTTGTTCCAGCTCAGCCCTCCGGCCTCAGACCCTCTGTGTGTGTCGTTGGGCAGGACCTTCGTGTTTCTGCTGCTGGATAGTTGCCTCCTGCTCATCCATGCAGACTCTACGGTGCTGAGGAGCAATGTGGAGGTAGCGCAGAGCGAAGGCGCTCTCCGACCCGGGGAGTCGCCGTGTTTCCAGGTGGAAGCGACGCCCCCATCTGCTATCCTTTGGAGAGTTCTGGAATTACTTCCTGGATGGGTTGTGGCTCCAGGAATACAGCTCGAGGTGCTGTGGAAGTGCATTTCAAGCTGGAGACTTGGGGATGTGGGAGCGTTTGCGGCTCTGAAATGCAGCAGAAACTCATCTGTGTAATGATGGTAATATTACTACTGGGGCAGAAGAGACTAAATTACAGTCAGGCCGACTCGAAAGTGGAACTCAAGCTCAAGAATCGTGTCGATTTTGAGGCGGAGCAGGACGTTGGAATGAATTCAGGAGCTTCTACGATGCCACAGCGACTTATTGCAACGATCATAATGAACTTTATTTTTCTGCCACATCTGAAAATGGAGGCTCTGGATGCATCTTGGCTCTTCTGTCCATCCTGTCCATGCGGATCCGTTGCGTTGGTGTCATCTCGCCGCTGGCATTGCTCATTCTCCAACATTTGGAAGCATTGGAACTGAATGAATGGACCAATGGGCCTTATATTTGTACTTTAAAAACAAATCTAAAACTTGACTTTAAAAAAATATGCCCCCCCCTTCGAGGAAAACTAGAAGAGGGAAGGAAAATGAAAGAAGTAAAATTGAATGCTTCAAACATCCAAAGCTTTTTTGTACCATCATAACGCTTTATGAAGAGTAATGGACGCTAACGACTGGGAATCAGCGCTCCATATGGCGGCGGCAGATTAGACATCAAAGCTGCTAACGTGACGCTCCAGATGAAGATGGGTGGTGCGTTAAAGCTCCAAATCAGTTGCCTTCATCAGACTTTCGCTTGTTTCATTAAAAGCGAGCCGCTCTCGCTACCTTTGATGGCCTCGTGGACCTCACATGAAAAGGGGAGGTCTAACTTTTGAATAACCGAAGGGGCTCCACTAAAGCTCGCGTTCATGCTTGCTAATGATCCCATGTATATGGAAGCCATGAGGCTATTCTCATGCTGGCAGACTGAAGCCTGATCACAGCCACTAAGCAGGATACAATGCATGAGGCTGTTCTCACATCCGTCCCTGAGTTCACCACCATACAGCAAGAACCTACAACACAGCGTTCGTCTGCTCTTTGTTTAGCCAGATGTCATGATCCCCATCCTGGATATGGGATGCATGGTCTGTTAATAAATGGTGCAAACAACAGAGATGCTGCAGACACCTGGATATATATATATATATCTGAAAACCGACCTGCAACGGCTGCAAGCTGAAAACTCTGAGCATCATCCGCCGGGATCTGGATTTCATGGAAAATCAATTCAGCAGCTGTAGATGCACCCCCCCCCCCCCTCCGGGACTGGAGGAGAGGTTCACCAGGCCGTGTCTGCTGGGGACCATGGAAGTCTAAACCAGCCACCTGACCTACCTGGGTTTATTATGGTATGTTAGCACAAGCATAGTCTTCAATCATCGAAGGGCATTTCATAAATCTGTGATGTGATAAATAGAGAAACAAATACCCCCCCCCCCCCCCCCCCCACAGCACTGAGCGAGGCACGATACGGGTGAGTAAATTTGAACAGGCTTCATTCCACTTGAGACTTCTCTGTGTTATTTTCAATCAAACTCCCCTGATGCAGTTGCCAACCCTTCACATTAACCCCCCCTCCATGCTCCCCTGACCCTTCAGTACCTCCGACGCTCCTCCAGCCCCCGCTTGCCTCCGAGGGATCAATTGTACAACAGATTGAATGAATTCTTGGGCCGGGCCCTGGACTTCCTCTGAGAGCGCCAGTCGCTCTTGAGCTTTGAAAGAAATGACGACAGGAAGGGAAAGACGGGCGGCTGAGAAGGAGAGAGAGAGAGCAGGATGAGGAGGAGGAGGTAAAGGTAAAGCCACCTTTGGGGTCGCTGCATATTTAGCGCCGGGCTTGGACCGGGCCTGGCAGAGAGAGGCGCTGCGTCGTCGGCTCTGAATGAAAGGCGCCAGACGGAAATGAAAGGCGCCGACGGATAAGATCGGGAAACGCAATAAGGAGCCGCGTTGTAAACAGACCTCGATGCCAAGAGCAGATAATCATCCCGAAATGATGGAGCGGTGCTTTTATTTGTTGACAGAGAGGTGTGCGCAGCAGGAAGTGTTTCTGGCGTTACGCCGGCGCTGCATTATTTGTTTGTGGAACCAAATAGCTCTTTGCAGTTTTGCAGTGTGATGCATATTTGTCCAATATAGAACAAGAGAAATGCTGAAGAGCTGCATGAAGGGTAATTATACGTGCGTGAACTTTACTTTTCTAGATATGGGAGCTTCCGAACTAAACTGGCCCGAGCGCGTCGACGGATACGCGCTTCCTCCAGATGCTGAAACCACGCCTTAGCGGCAAATGAAGCGGCCACCGCTTCGCCGGACAGCTTGATTTCGGAGGCTGTCTCTGAAACGGAGCCCCGAGCCGGGCCAACTAGCGCTGACAACTCTCGGCATGCATGCAGTGGGAACTCCAGCAGGACATCTTGGATCCCCTCCTTTCAAATATTGATCGATTGGGTCGGGTCATCTGAAGGACGGAACAGCAGAGGTGAATGGAAGCCGGGTGAAGCTGAAAATGCTTCTGCCTGATTTTCCTTTTGTCCCGGTCGCTCCCTCTGGGATTTTGTCATTAAATTAATATTTCTCAGGCTCGCCGAGGCTGGAAGGAACTGTTGGTCGACCTTGGAGCGAGAGCCACACAGGAAACGCTTCGTATGCAGATTTATTTTCTTTGATGTGTAAAAGAAATCATCATAAATTTACAACAAAACAAAATCCAAAACCACAGCATACCCGGGTCGGGCAATTTAGCCTCCTGTATTTAAGTGAAGTCTTCAAACGGGCCATCAGCGTATCCATGGAGACGGTTCAACATCCTAATGAATCGATTTGATCCCAGAATATTCAGCCATCGTCACCTTCTAAGTGAAGAATGGTGCTTAAGGAGAGGATGGACTTCTGGGACACGTAGTCCAGCTACTGGAGATGCTCGTTATCGCCTCAATGATGCGCTTTATATCCGAGCAGCAAAGCGCAGCAATCACTGCATCAAATTCAGCAGGATTAGGAGTGGGGTTAGGATTAGGGGTTAGGATTAGGGTTCGGATTAGGGGTAGGATTAGGGTTAGGATTAGGGTTAGGATTAGGGGTTAGGATTAGGGTTAGGATTAGGGGTTCAGGTTAGGGTTGCCATGTTCACCAGGCATCCGGCCCTTAATAATGGACTAAAACTTCCTTTCTGTGATGCAAATACTTTTTGTGCTTTCAAATGCGTGGGAGAAAAAAATGGCTGTTAGCTAATGCATGCTAGCTTCAAGAGCTAACAACGTGGAAAGTGAATGAAATGAGTGACATTTGTCGCTATGGAGGAAAACTCAAAATTGCAAAAGGGCAAAAGGCTCCAGATTGAAATCCATTATCCTCATAATGTATTCACGCATCACAAGCTGCCATCGGATGTAATTGTGGCCTGAAAGCAGCCAGTAAATGCTCTGCAGGCTGTTTTATGAGCTCGAGCACTCTCTGCCTTTCACTCAGGAGCTGCTTCTATTTGGTCACATTGCCAATAAGCCCTGATTGATCGGGATATCGGAATAGATTTCCCTCTGCCAAACTCCATCTCCACAGATAGAGAGATTCCAGGTTACCATGATGGTACCTGCACAGGTCCAATCAGGACTTTCCCAGCTCCCATTAATATTTCACGAGCCTCGTGGAACAATGCTCTGACATGATTGTAGCTGCTTTCCTGGTGCGACAAATCCAGCACCGGATGCAGACGACATTGTTGAGTCATTTAAAATAAATGAAAATGAAAAGCGACACGCAGGTGTGGGCGGAGCCTGAAGCAGGCACATGATCAATGGAACGGCACACAGGTGTGGGCGGAGCCTGAAGCAGGCACATGATCAATGGAACGGCACACAGGTGTGGGCGGAGCCTGAAGCAGGCACATGATCAATGGAACGGCACACAGGTGTGGGCGGAGCCTGAAGCAGGCACATGATCAATGGAACGGCACACAGGTGTGGGCGGAGCAAAGCAGGCACATGATCAATGGAACGGCACACAGGTGTGGGCGGAGCAAAGCAGGCACATGATCAATGGGACGGCACACAGGTGTGGGCGGAGCAAAGCAGGCACATGATCAATGGGACGGCACACAGGTGTGGGCGGAGCAAAGCAGGCACATAATCAATGTATCGGCACACAGGTGTGGGCGGAGCAAAGCAGGCACATGATCAATGGGACGGCACACAGGTGTGGGCGGAGCAAAGCAGGCACATGATCAATGGGAGGGCACACAGGTGTGGGCGGAGCAAAGCAGGCACATAATCAATGTATCGGCACACAGGTGTGGGCGGAGCAAAGCAGGCAGATGATCAATGGGACGGCACACAGGTGTGGGCGGAGCAAAGCAGGCACATAATCAATGTATCGGCACACAGGTGTGGGCGGAGCAAAGCAGGCACATAATCAATGTATCGGCACACAGGTGTGGGCGGAGCAAAGCAGGCACATAATCAATGTATCGGCACACAGGTGTGGGCGGAGCCTGAAGCAGGCACATGATCAATGTATCGGCACACAGGTGTGGGCGGAGCAAAGCAGGCACATAGTCAATGGAACGGCACACAGGTGTGGGCGGAGCAAAGCAGGCACAGGTGAGCAGGAAAGTGAAAAGTGAGCTGGAGGAAATGGAATGGCAAAAGCGAGAAGTTCTTAAACACAAGTTGTAAATACACAAACAAAGAGATCAGATTGGGCTCTTAACTTTTCAGATTTGTAATTCAATCTCCCGGATCCAGACAGTTTTTTAAAAACGTTATTTACTTTAATCAGCCTCCGTGATTGCGGTATAGTGAGTTTGGAGGTGGGGCTGGGGGCGGGGTTAACGAGTGACAGGTGTTTCCTGTTTGACTGATTGCTCTCCCTGCTTTATCTGCCGGCCGGTTCCGGACCTGAGAGGTAGGCTGTGTGGGTCTGAGGGGGGTTCTTTGTCTGTGTTGTTTTTGGCGAGGGCGGGGGCTAGGGTCTCTGAGGGGGGGGTGTGTTTATCTTCTGTGGCGTGTTGCCTTCATGGCGTTCTCGTTTGCCAGGTTCACGTCTACACGTGGCGCTGAGTGACGCAGAGGAGAGACTAAACATTCATGATGCAGGACAGGCATGGATGAGTCGGAGGGAACCGCCTGCTCAGCGCTCACCTTCATTTCCTGTCGTCCCTTTCATCACGCCGTGATGGCGTCCTGCTGATCGTTCACGCTGTGAGGATCAAACAAACGGTGAACGTTCACCTCCGTGTCTTTTGATTTCCTCCCTGCAGCCCAGCTGATGACTAATTGCACAGAATTATTAATACACAGCCTTTTCTGAGTATTTATTGATGACAATAGACACGTGCACGCAGCGCACACACCTCCACGCCAGTATTCATGCGTTCCAAGCCGGTGGCGGGTCTTCAGTGTGCTTTGAAGTCGCCGTTTGTCATTTGTACAAACAGCCTGTCTGAATAATGGAGTTGCTCAGTTAGCTACATAAATACCACCGCCGGATTAAATACATTCTCTCGCTTCATCGATATTACTGAAAGTACTTTCTTCTCGCTTAAATGAATTTGTATTTGGTACCTCAGCATCAAATCCAAGGCTGTGAGGATGATGGCGGGGAGGCGGCGTGTTCAGAATGTAACCCGGATTCTCACTAGCGTTGGACGTCATCCTGAACGGGCGAGGGGACCGGCGCGCTGATATTTCTGAATGCATTGATAAGCCGTGCACATTTGGCTACGTGGGTGTGAACGAATGCTGGGATGTAGAACAACACACACACACACACACACACTCCAGGCGCTGACGCCACTGTTTAAATATGCACATGTGTTTATCATTAATTCACCGATCAGTAGCATTCGTTATGGCATGTTCGTTTAATGCCATTTATATTCATAAAGTGTGTGACTCGTATATCTGTTATGCTGACTAGACTGAACACTCGTATCTGCTCCACTCTTCATGTCTGAGTGATTTAAACATGTATACGTTCTTATCTGCTAATAAAACCGGGGGGGGGGGGGGGGGGGTGTCTCTGAGAATGGAGGACCCAGCAGCTTCCATGCTCCCTTGCTGGAAGAAAGAATTCTAGTCTCGTTTCTTACAGCAAGTCAAGAACAGGTTTGTTGGTGTTGAATCTTTGGGGTTGGTTCTGATGTTCTCTCTTTTACAGTCACTAACCTGACATGAATTGGGCCTTTGATGCGGATCCAATACACCAGTGGGCTGGCGGGGGAGAATTGGATAGAGCGTGCACGCCAGAAACAGAGACCCATTTCACCGGGCCGATCCTCCCGAGCCAGTTGACGGGATCGGAACCAGAGAGCAAACCAGCCTGAAGGTAAGAAACACGAGAAGCGGGTCGGGATCAACATCGGCCCGAGCGTCAGGCCTAAACTAGGCGGGTAGGGATAAACAGCAGTCTGATCACGCAGGCTCCAAAACACGACGTCATTAAAGGAAGGGCCTAATAATAATAATAATAATAATAGGCGCTCGGGCCTAAAAATAAAGATCCAGACTTGAAGCTGTGTGCATGTGTCTGTGAATAAATGCTTGATGGGGATGAACGGAATGAGTCAAAGTTGTAACAGTAAAACAGCCTGAGACCTCATGGGATCACTGCACGGCTGGACGGTCTGAAACCTCACGGTGCCAACGTAAAACCGTCACTGGGGGAGACTTTTCAACTCATTCATAAAGGCTAGTGGTGACCAGCCTGGAGGGAATAAAACGACCTGCAACTCTGTGTTAGGACGCCGAGCGAGAAGCCGGAGCAAACAAAGGCTTGCTCTAGAAGATTGCATCTCGGGAGTTGCCCTTCGCCCCATTAGAGGGATTTTCTCTGAGTTAAGTCACGTGTGGAATTCTATATAGAAATAAATGCATTTAAGATAGAATCGATAAATGCTGAAGAATCAATAAATGCTGACGAATCAATAAATGCTGAAGCAAAATGGGAAACAAAAGTACTAAACCAAAATTAGAAGGGGATGCAAGATACCATACATTAGATTCCTGGATAAAAAATGACTTCAATGGAGAATTAGAAGTTCAATCCTGCACAACTTTAGTGATTAAAATAAAGCCAGGCAAGGATTGGCAGGATTGGAGGCAGCATCAAAATGATTAGAAGAAGAACATAGACGGAAAAACGGCATCGGAAAACGCAATATGATGATTATTAGAAACGAGGAGGATGAAAACTGTTTGGGGAAAAAGGAGTCAAACGTAACTCTGTCCGAATTCATGACGTGGGTTAGGGTTGGGATACATGCAGAGAGAGTCGCACGAAACGGGCGGAAAAAAATAAAACGGGGCCCACCTGAAGCTGAATCACCCCCCCGTAAAAAAAACCCCCGCCGCCATTGTTGAGCTGCAACAGTCTGCGACTTGTAGATGCAGATTTGGGCCCAGGAAGAGGAGACTTGGAGACGAGGAGCAAAGCAGGGGAGTTACAAAAGACGGGCATCAGAATAATGTTTTTATGAACTCGCGCTGCGGCTGATGACAGGAACCGTACGTCTGAGTCGCTGCTGCGTTCTGACCTTTGGAAACAGACCGCCGGCTCACTGCTGTACGAGACGGCAGCCCAGGTGCTGAACACTCTGGGGGGGGGGGGGGTTCTCGTCAGCCAGTTGCATCTGGGTAAGGGCCAGTGTACATCGCCTCTAGGCAGCAGATGAGTCCACATGAATATGATCCAGAACACTGATACGGTGCATTCAGCGTCTGACAGAAAACAGAAAACCGTCCAGGGCACGGCGGTGGCCGCGGGGGCAGCTATCAACGGCCTGGCCTGTATCGATAACAAGAAGCATCCCAGAAAGGTGCTTTAAATACCAACAATGTCAGCCCGGGAAGCTCAGCTATTCCCCTTTTGCTGTCTCGGCCCAAGTTTTAGGTCAATTTACAACCGGGGATGTCGTGAGAGGCGTCTTTGACACCACGAAGCCTCACGTAGGAATAGTAGGTAGAAATATACGGACCAGGGTTTTCATTTGGCTTTTGTACCCCATGCGTGTTCAACCGGAGGATGCCGTTTAATCTGGCCACGCCCATCTCTCCATATTCCCTGAGGGCTGAAAGCTATTCGTTCAGAAGATGCGGCTCAATAATGTCACATTTACATTTTTGAATGTTTAGATGCCCAAGCGCAGGCCGCCTCCTCCTCGTGCGTCTGTACAGGAGGTGAAGTGCACGGAATGTGAAAGATTAAACCTCATGTTCATTCATGCATTCACATTCTCGCCAGCGCTCGGGTCCTGCTAGACTGAATGTGAAATAAAGGGTGTCAGAGAGGGGGGGGTTTATCAGTCGGGTTGGGGGTTATTCAGGGTCGACTTTGTATCTGCAGCAACATGGAAATCATCTGATTTAAATATGAACTTTCTGCAATTCATTAAATTGTCAAGCAAAGCAGTGACTTTAGTTCTTTTTTTTCTCAAGGTTGAAAATGGATTCTATGCAAGAAAACATGGATTTAAATGAGTCATCTGTAGAACTTCATTAGAGGTGGGGCTTTAACCATGCAGACATTGTGTTTGCAGCTTTCAAGGACAATTTGACAAAAGTCCATCAACACAATGTTTTATTCACTTGGCTGCAGGAAGTGCTTTACGTTCGGAGCAGTGGAAAAGGGCTGTCACTCCAAGAACTATCCTAGTCTGTTCCCGGGTCGCGCTGGGGCCCGTCCCAGCAGCCAACGGGCGAGAATAATACATTTAAAGTAATAACTCAACGTGAGTGGAGCTGCTGAAAATGAGCCATCAGGGACCCGGGGATAGCGAGCGCTAGCGGAGAGCTTCTAAAGCAGCAGCAGTTGGTGATGAATGCTCCACCCACAAATGTACAAATACACACTTGATGCAATTAGACCCGTGTGTGCAATATGCAAACGCACACACACACACACACACACACCTCTAAATGAACAGCTGCAGCGTTAAGCAATCTCTAAATACAATCAGGAAGCGTTCACCAACAGCACAATTTGCATCTCGCTCACTCTGCCTCGTCAGCACCTTAGTAAAAGGGTTTCTCACGCACCAACATAATAAAGCCCCCAACGGGCACGGGGGGGGGGGGGGGGGGGGTGCAGAGCTCTAATCCTCTTTCCATCTCAGCACTTATTTAACTGTAGGTAGAGGAGAGAGAGGGCTCGGACTGGGGATGAGTCACCTTCCCTTCCCTAAGGTGTGTGTGTGTGTGTGTGCGTGCTCATTCATGTGCATGGGAATCTGCGTGCATCTCCGATGGGAACGAAGAAGGGCTTTTCAGAGTGAAACGGCGAGGCCGAGACAGGAACACACACTCTTTAGTTGAGAACACAGGCCTCATTTAGGTTAGCGCAGGATTAGCCGCGGCGCGCAAGCACAGGAATTAAAATGCAAATGAGGACAAGGATTCCACAAGAAGAGGGCGGCAAGACGGGCATGAAATGGCGTGGCTAAGGACGGGCGCCATGCGTGCCGAGCCGGTTTGGTTTATGTTGCGGCTGTTTTCTTAACTGCTGCTTTGAGGGGAAGCGGATCGAAACGCACGCCGTCGACAAAGCTGCAGACGTCACGCATCAATACGCAGTTTCAACAGGACAGAAATGGAGGAACGTGGAGTTAAATTCTGGTTTCATCAGCACAGAAGGACGAAGAGCTTACGAGGATGTGCAGGTGAGGAGAACCGGGCCAGGCGGTTCTTCTCATTAACGCCGCAATCCCGTTGGAAGACGTAACAAAGGCTCCGCCCAGGAAGCTCTGCGTTCAGGTCCAGCTGTCTCGAGTCTAAAATACGATCAGCCGGCCAGGGTTCGGGTTCGGGTTGTTAACTTGAACTCGCGTTAAACATTACTTCTAATTGTTGATAAACCTCCTGACCTTGGTCTCCCCGATGACCTTGAGGACGTCCTTGATGTGGCTTTGTGCCCCTGTCGAGGTCTTCGACGCCATGTACGTCACGTTTTCTTGAGAAACCGACCTCGGATTGTTTTCCTGCTGTATCAGTTCTGATT
This sequence comes from Brachionichthys hirsutus, assembly GCF_040956055.1. NCBI lineage: Eukaryota > Metazoa > Chordata > Actinopteri > Lophiiformes > Brachionichthyidae > Brachionichthys > Brachionichthys hirsutus. The sequence goes on along the minus strand of NC_090920.1, from coordinate 3,412,279 downwards.
AAATCCCTGCCAGATGAGGCATTATTGGATATCTGGTTCTTCATCGCAGGCCTGACATTGAGAAGGGAGTGTGGCACTGAGGCAATTATGAGTTCCTCTGCTTGCATCTGCCCCCCAGCTAAAAACACACTGGCAAATTAATCATCTTAAAAAGGCCAAAAGTCAACGTTAGCCTTCCGCATACGACCTTAGACACACCAGTTCCTCTCCTCGTCGTCTCCTGGTGTCCTCTGAGTGGCCCGAATGAAAACAATCCATAACTTATATTTAAAAAACTGGCACGACCTGCATCGACCGAGAAGGACACGCCTCTCCGTGTGTGCACGCTTCAAGAGGGCAAGAAGGATCGACTGTTATAGAGGCAGAGGAAACGGCTACAAGGTGCATTTCTCTAATTGTCTTGAAAGCCAATTAGAATTCAAACGAGACATTGCTGCTGAAGGGCAGTGACATCACCGATGTGTGGGCGTGGCATCACCGTTGTGTGGGCGTGAGCTTGGGTAAGCTTTGCATGGAGAAAAAAAACTGGTCATGGATTGGGAAGTAGTGAAGGGCAAAGTTCACCAACTTCATTCCAGCAGTTTAGCAGAAAGTTTCTGCTTTAGTTTGTCTTATTGCTCTGGGCTGTTGAACACAATCGATGATTAGCAGGTCGTTGCTATGGCAACAGACAATTTGAAAAAGCATTTGTAATTGTAAAAATGAAACGGTGCGATGCTAAGGTTTTGTAAAAGCAATGATCCTTCTTCCCACTGTCTGGATGGTGACGATACAACGACCGTGTGATAAGGCCTTGTGGCAGCCTCTCTGCTCATGCTGGGACTTCCTGTCGAGGACGTTGGGGGTCCAGCCTTGAGCCTTGAGTTCTACAGGTCCACACAGCTTCATATTCCGACTCTCTGACTTGCATGGGAAGCTCTTCAGACTCCTTTGATCGGGACCAGCCGTTGCCTTTGCTCCTTCGGTTCCCTGTTGAGCTGCCGGGCGCTAACTCTAGGTTGTTGCTTAGAGCGTGAGACTTGTGCGAGGCACTGTAAGTGCGCTCTTGAGACCTGTGTGTGTGTGTGTGTGTGTCGGTCGGACAGGGGGCGTTAGTGTAGTTGGGCTGCGTGACAGGCGGGCAGCGTCTACAGTAACTTAGGCTGCCAGCAGAGAGCGACACCGAGTTGCACGACGATGGACGTGCCATCGTGCTCTGAGAGTTGCTAGTTGAGCCTCCAGGAGAAGACGACAGGACAAATAGCCGTGACGGTGATTCTACAAGTCCTTCTGTTTGGCTAATGAGCCCAGACTCTTTCATTAACCCGACCCAGTCTTATCTTGACTCACGACTCCTGATTTGACAGGTGCGCACGTGCGTTCCAGACTTTCCAGAAGTAGATGATTACTTCTGATTGCTGATGAGGAGAGATCAAGAGCATTCATTCCCGTCCTTCCTCCGCGTCTGCTAAACACATAATAATATAACATGCTTTGTGCATCTAAATAAAACTGATGGACGAGTGAATGTCCAGAATTCTGTCCGGGTCATCGAGAGGAACATCGAGCTCCTCGTCGCTTGCTTTCCCTGCGTGCTGCCACGGCTCCATTTTGGTTTCTTCCTCCCATCAGCCTGTCGCCTGCAGCGTAATTAAGAGTGCTGCGGATCAATCATCCAATAGCTATTGACTGAGGGTGACACTGACCGATGCTCCTTTCACAGCGGGGCCGTCACGATCGGTATTCACTTCCTGGTTTCAGGAACGGAGATTCACGTTGAATGGAATCCGAGGAACGTGTCGGGTGGAAATAGTCCTCCACGAGGACGGCTAGTCAAATGACAGCGAGGGGTCACCCAGGTAACCAGGCACACGCAGGACACACACACACACAGGTAACCAGGTACACGCAGAACACACACAGGTAACCAGGTACACGCAGAACACACACACACAGGTAACCAGGTACATGCAGAACACACACACACAGGTAACCAGGTACACGCAGAACACACACAGGTAACCAGGTACACGCAGAACACACACAGGTAACCAGGTACACGCAGAACACACACAGGTAACCAGGTACACGCAGAACACACACAGGTAACCAGGTACACGCAGGACACACACAGGTAACCAGGTACACGCAGAACACACACAGGTAACCAGGTACACACACACAGGTAACTAGGTACACGCAGAACACACACAGGTAACCAGGTACACGCACACACACAGGTAACCAGGTACACACGCACACACACACACACACACACACAGCCATGTACTACTTTGATTCGGCGCTCAGATCGTGATGACGGTGTCGGGTTCTTGTGCGATTGAGGGGACGGAGGCGGAGACAGGACGGGGGCTGTCATCGACAGGAAGCTGGGCGGGGGTCGAGTCCGTCCCTCTGCCTGCCTCTCTATCATCCGTCTCCTCCTTATGCCTGCAGGCCTGTTTCAACCTTTCCGTCTTTGTCCCGTCTGTCCGTCTCCGTCTTTCTGTCTCCTCCCCAGATGATGGTGAATAAGTGTTGCTCTTTCCTCCTGTGATGTGGTATCAAGGAAACAAAAACAATGGGAGACCCATAAATAGGGCTTAGAGAACATGGGGGGGTACATGTCACACTGACAGCTGCAGCAAACGAAGCAGTATTGCAGGTATCGACCCCCCCCCCCCCCCCCACCGGTCATGGGAAAGAAAGTGGTTGTGATGAGTCACAAGTGAAATGAGCAGTTCAGGCTCTGGCTGGAGACGCAGAGACGAGCCGGACAGAACCACAAGGACGTTTCAGAGGACATTCCTGAAACGTTTTGCTGGATATGTAAGAAATCCAACAGGTTTTAATCTGAAGCAAAAATCATTTAGAAATAATCCAACTGAAAGGACTCCTTTGGAATGCTGCTTGGAGAGTCATTGCATGCCCTTTTTCTCTGTTGGAATAAATGAACTGAAGAGGAAGACGACCTCAATGAACATTTGGAGCGCCGTGGAATTGCTCGGGTAAATTTAAAACGATCAAACTCGCGGTGGGACATACATCCCGAGCAGATGTCAAAGACCAAGTCATTTCACAGAAATATCTCATCATCAAACCTGACGGAGCTTGTTGCACCAGGCTAGCACCAGGCTAGCACCAGGCTAGCACCAGGCTAGCACCTCTCAAGCATTTCATTTCTGTCCGCATGCTTCCTCTCATCCTCTCATCTGAGATGAGGATCATCTCTTCTGACAGTGAGGGGGGGGGGGGGTCGCCGCTGCCTCTCATCCTCTCATCTAAGATGAGGATCATCTCTTCTGACAGCGAGGGGGGGGTCGCCGCCTCTTCCCGCTGCCTTGAAGAGGGCTCTGCTCTGTGACCTCTGTGCTTGACCTTTATGCCTGGCAGTGTGTGAGTGGTAGGTGACGGACTCCAGCTTCAGCCCCAGTGCACGTGTGCGGGCGGCCTCGTCACACCCCGGCCCTTTTCATAGCACTCTGCTTGGAGTTCTTTGTCTTTGCATCCAGATTGTAGACGCCCCACATTAACCAATCGGAACGCCTCTGACGGGGAGGCTCCTGACCTTTGAGTATAAATAACACTCTGGATTTGATTTGTGAACAGAGCGGCTGCACGGCTCTCCAAGTGTCTGCTGGTGGCCGGGCTAATTGCTTTTGTGCGCTTGTCTCGGCGGCTGCCAAGTTGCACTCTGCTGAGCCGCGGACTTGGCCTGTGCATGAGAGCGAGTTGGAAAACAGAGCTCTATAATATGCCAACATCCATTTGACTGCTTGGCAGTAATACAAAGGCGATAGAAAAAGGAAGGACAAAATGAGAGGGAGGGAGAGGGAATGAAACGGGGAGGCGAGAGAGAGAGAGAATGAAACGGGGAGGCGAGAGAGAGAGAGAATGAAACGGGGAGGCGAGAGAGAGAGAGAATGAAACGGGGAGGCGAGAGAGAGAGAATGAAACGGGGAGGCGAGAGAAAGAGAATGAAACGGGGAGGCGAGAGAGAGAGAGAATGAAACGGGGAGGCGAGAGAGAGAGAGCATGAAACGGGGAGGCGAGAGAGAGAGAGCATGAAACGGGGAGGCGAGAGAGAGAGAGAGCATGAAACGGGGAGGCGAGAGAGAGAGAGAGCATGAAACGGGGAGGCGAGAGAGAGAGAGCATGAAACGGGGAGGCGAGAGAGAGAGAGAGCATGAAACGGGGAGGCGAGAGAGAGAGAGAGCATGAAACGGGGAGGCGAGAGAGAGAGAGAGCATGAAACGGGGAGGCGAGAGAGAGAGAGAGCATGAAACGGGGAGGCGAGAGAGAGAGAGAGCATGAAACGGGGAGGCGAGAGAGAGAGAGAGCATGAAACGGGGAGGCGAGAGAGAGAGAGAGCATGAAACGGGGAGGCGAGAGAGAGAGAGAGCATGAAACGGGGAGGCGAGAGAGAGAGAGAGCATGAAACGGGGAGGCGAGAGAGAGAGAGAGCATGAAACGGGGAGGCGAGAGAGAGAGAGAATGAAGCGAAACGGGGAGGCGAGAGAGAGAGAGAATGAAGCGAAACGGGGAGGCGAGAGAGAGAGAGAGCATGAAACGGGGAGGCAAGAGAGAGAGAGCATGAAACGGGGAGGCGAGAAAGAGAGAGAGAGAGAGAGAGAGAGAGAGAATGAAACGGGGAGGCGAGAGAGAGGGAGAATGAAACGGGGAGGCGATGCATTCATGGTTCAGACGTTGTGACCAAGGAGGGGGCAGCGAAGAGGACGATGCAGAAGAGGGGGAGCGGCAGACCCAGCTCCTCAGTTTCAGCCCGGCTTGGGATCTGGGTCTCCCTCCACGTGAGCCGTCTCTCTTCTGCGTATGCATTTAAATAAAGACCCCCCCCCCGCCCCTTTCTAACTCCTAACGATTGCTTTACGCATTTAAATAAAGACCCCCCGCCCCTCTCTAACTCCTAACGATTGCTTTCCTGCTCTGTGGGGGATCGTCACAAGGCTTGAAACGTCCTCCCTGCTCGGGTTGAATCGGGACCGCGTGAACCCGAGACCGGTCTGGCATCCGGATCGGGCCGGAGATGAGTGAAGTGAGAGAGTGACTAGAAAGGTGGAGTGGGGTGAAGCGTCGGCGTGCCGACGGGATGCAGAACGTCTGAGACTCGGGCTCCCCGTCGTGACCGTTACTCCATGCAAACATCAAACGCAGGTCATCGTCTGAGTGCGAGCGCCACCGGGCATTTCTGCTTCCAAGGTATGAAGAGGTAAAGGTCGCCGCCACGGCAACGCCTCGACCTTTTTATTATGGGCTGGCTCTCCGTCCCAAGTCAGTCCGAATGGCTGCTTGTTATAGATTCTTCTAAACAGCCCAACATCTGAACCCATCTTCTCGTGTTGCTGCTGTTGGTTCTAATTTAGCGGCGATGTAGCTGAGCGTCTGATAAAACTCACAAAAGTAGGAAAAGAAAGTTGTGACTCTTTCAAGCTGCTAATTCCTCTGTCGTCCATTGGAATTTTAATGATTGCAAAAGAAGAGGAGCAGAATGAACCTTCGCGGCTCGCACAGCACCAGCAAACGATCCGTTTGGTCTCTGCAGCCTCTCAGACGGTGCCCGGGCATTTCTGATGACAACCATCAAGGAATCGGGTGGTGTGAATGTAGGATCATCAGGGCACTGGAACGTCGGGGGGGGGGGCGGGATTCATAGCAGAAGAGTCATGGGGGGTAAGTGGCATGTATATAAGACTGGCCCGAGGAACCCTCCACCTGCATCCCAAAACATTCCGGTGCAGAAGTGAGACGATGGAAACGGCACTTCTTCAAGTTGAAGACCGGATGGAGTTGCTTGTCATCGTTTGAAGGAAGACGCCGGAATGATCATCGCTTCCACCCAACGCCCCATTCAGCGGCGGAATCGGGCCGAAACGGAGCAGCACCCAGGTGCATAATGGATCCGGCTAATTGCTGAACTCTCAGACCCTCCAGCTGCGACTTGCTCCTAAACTTTGAATGTACGGAACGCTGCGGCCGCAGACTCCGCTCAAGACGTCTCTGGCACAGAGATGATGATGATGATGATGATGATGATGATGACGGTGCGTGGAGTGGCTGTAATTGGCAGGAAGATACTCAAGCAAGAGCAGATTGCTGCTGATCGTTTGCAATGCTTAGGCTCACAGAAGAATGTTTGGACAGGTAAGTGCATCCTCTGTGTTGCCTAGCAACATGGAGTTGTGCACCTGTGCTGGCGTGATGCAGCGCTCTGCGTTGTGTGTTTGTGGCTTCAGCAGCTGGGGACTTGATATTGCTTCTCCGTCTCCGTGCCGTCTGTCTTCCTGCCTTTACGTGACTTCTCTCGTCTAATATTGCTTCGTGTCCGCCGCTTTTATTTATGCTCGGGGATCCCTCGTCTGTAATTATCCACGGCGAGAGCTGGCAAATGTCGCGAGCTTGCCATTTGATTAAGCATGTCGACATTGTAATTGTTCATGTTTGGATCTTGACAGCCTGTGAAAGAACCGAGCAGCAGTAAATAACACATCAAATCAGAATATGCTAATCTCTTTATTTATTTTATTACTTTTTAATTCAATTTGATGTGAACGTCCGTGACTGAAATACATAATTAAACACTCGACCGAAACGCTCACATTAATTCAGAGTTGAGCATTTAACCGTTTCCTACATGCAGATGTTTTACCTTGCCTTACCTGTAGGTGGTGCACATGAGCATGCCCCGATGTTCGCTCATCTGCAGTTGGAATCGGAGGCTCGACCTCGTTCAGTGCAGCTTTCTCTCAGCTCTTACAGGTAGTCTCAGGTTTGGACTCACCTGATTAGCATGCTAACGAGCACACGGGGGACGCGCGGAACGACGAGCTGCTCGTTTCTATCAGATAATATATGGGGGAAAAGTGAAGGCCGCTACACAATAGGGATGCATTATAGTGGAGAATGTGTCAAATGCAAAAAGAGAGAATGGGTGGTTGATAAAGGAAAGAAATGAAAGTAAGGGCAACGTTACACCTACGGCGGGACATGGGTTCAACAAAAGAAGCTCGCCATCACTCGCTGCTTTGTCGTCACTCCGCCATGGAGGCGTTTGTAAGTTTCCCATCCACACATCGCACAATTCAACTAATTGGTTCTCTCCTTTGCGGTTGAAAGCACTAATCAGGGAAAGCAGCTCCTGGAAGGAAGACTACACTTTAACGTGGGTATTCCTTCAGGCTGGTTTTAGAAACCAATGTGGGAATGTTCCAGCTGAAAATATGAACCCAGAGTGCAGCGCTGCTAATTCTAACCGGGGTATTTAAGGTATTACAGTTGCCATGTCAACTGCGATACCTTTTAAAGTACAAGCTGAATATATAAATTCAAGACAAATAATCAGCCTTGGCAATCACAACATTGAACTCATGAGTACTTTGGATGTATGGTACTTTTAGTGAAACAATTGATAGCTATTGCAATGCGTTGGTACAAAACCTTCATCAAGTGAAAAACACAAAGCATAGACAGAAAAAGAGAAACATTTGCTCTTTGAGTAAGAACACTAAAAAGAGAATTGGCTCAAGCCCTGACCCCTGTGGGACTCCACACAATAGGGGAGCAGAGGAAGGTGTGATTAACAATACTGATGCTGCCAATTTGGAGTTGTTGTGCAGACATTTTCCTATTTCATGGATCTCCATTCTCTTTCTGTACACAAACACTTCCACGCAAGCACACAATGTGACAAACAGAAATGAAACAATGCACCAATTAAAACTCGTCACAAGGACAAATTCTTACAGGAATCTGGTCTGTGGAGGTTCCATGGGGGAGAACAATACCTCAAACACATTTGAGGCTTTGCAGACAGAATGCTTTCTGGTGTGGCGCAGCATATTTAAATTTAGCTGTGCATGTTTGCATAAAAATACGAATAATATATATATATATATATATCTTTTGATACCTTTGAGTTGTCATAACAACTAGCAGTACTTTGTGTAAACCTGGTCTAGATAACCATGAATAAGGAAAGTGGAGGGACGTATCATTCCCCACAGACGCGATGTGTTGCAGAATCAATCATCAGCCGTGTGATTCCGTGGCTTTAGCTGTGATAACCGGCACATCGCGGTCATGGTCTGAGACCGACTCGCGGTGATGACATCATCGGCGGCCTGCATCCCGTAGAACAGTGGACCGTCAGTTTCACTCTGCTGCTACCCCCACAAACACGCAGCAACTTCTCCTCGTCCTGCACAATCTGCTTCCACGAGATAAGTGTGGGACGGGTAATTGTGCGAGGGCCCTCATCTCTCGGCGCCGGCTAATAACGCCGCTGTGGACGCCGTGTGCTGATTACGCTCGCCTCTGTTGTTTTTATTGCACAGCGCTGCTGATTACGTGTTTCAGGAGAATTCAGAGGGTTTAATGCGCTCCCTTGTTCCATCAGCGGTCCTGCCACTGTGCTCGGCAAACACCTGCAACAGAAAGCGATCAATAAATGGGTGATTAAAAAACAATTGCATTCTTCAGAAAGAAAAAGTGGCATTGTATTTTCCGCTCTGTAAAAATCCTTCTATGTTTGCGGACAGGCACTTGGCATGAAGCACTTGCAGTAGTTTGGGTACTGATGGAGGAACCTTCAGACTGCTTTCTCACTCGAGTGAACACACCCCTGATTAAAGGCAATGGCCTCGGCCAATCACAGCAGCGCAGGCAGGGAAACGGCCATAAACACTTCCACAGTTTGAAACGTGAGGTTAAAGGTGACGTTGGGCTGCGCGGCCTATCATCTGGAGACCCGGACACGGTTCTTAGTCACCCCTCAGGCCACCGACCAGCTTCACAAACTGTGCAATCAGCCATTCATAGATTAAGTATGATGTCATCAGCGTGTGCATTCACGCAAGTGAAAAACTAGCCGACCGTTGAGGTGGATCCGACTCGAACCGATGCCGGGGAGGAGGAGGACGGGAAGCTCGACGGCGAAAACAGAACATAAGACCAGGAGAGAAGAAGAGACGGAACAAATCAAGTCACCATGGCAACACCAAACTGGGTGGGGGAGGGGACTCGTGACTAAAACGAGGTCGAGGAGCTTCAGCTTTTTATCATCTTTATATCTTTAAACTATTAGAGCAGTGTCCCATTAAATTAACTGATACAGCTGGGCTCCTGATTAGCACCGAGCCCCCCCCCCCCCTTCCATAACGGTGATTAATTTTCTTTAATTTCTTATTCAATCGCCTCACAGGGTTGAATCTGAAGCAGTTTGCCATTTGACAACATGGAACATGTCTTTGTCAAAATCAGGCGCCTGTGTCACGAAACAATTTAGATTTGATCCGATTGGCTTGATTGATTTTGCTCAGTCAATAACTAATCACAAATTGAAAGCGGTGTGTCGACCTGCTGCTTGCATTGTACACTGCCTCAGCCAATCATCATGCAATCTGTAAATGGAGGTCATAATGAGCTTTGTGTGCATAAGATGCACGGAATCACCAGCGACATCCTTCCATTGTGTGACATGAAATACTCTTAAATCCCATTTCCTCGCCACCTCCTGAGGTCACCTGAGGTCACCTTGGACCCTCAACCACAGCGCTGGTCCAGAGACTTTGTTCCTGTTTGTGGTTAATCCTCCCAATTTGAGATTAGTGCAGTAAATGTCAACTCCTGCAAGCAGGAACGATCAGGGCTGTTTAGTGAGTGTTTTACGGTTCCAAATGAAACCCGGTAACAGGACAGATTATATTGGGAGGCTTTTGGAGAGCGATGGCTCGCTGCAGGGCGCAGCTATTAATGCGTGCCAGAGCTGAAAAATGCAAAAATCCCACCTGCACTGCTTTAAAAAACAACAACAACAACCTCCCAATCACCTGCTCCTTTCCAAGGGAATGAGGGCGGAGCAAAACGAGCTTCAGTGTTCTCCAGCCAGTGGATTACGTGAGGAACGAGTGCAGCGGATGTCGGGACGAGCAACACGCACGCATCGTCCCGACGCCGGAAAGGTTCCGAGTTGTTGTGATGCCCCGGAGAGTAGCCAGGCCGTTCAGGGACACTGCGGTTCAACAGCAGCCACGCCTTCTGACTCCCGTTTCCTGAGCGCTGTGATTGTCTTTCGCTCCCTCTATCATTTACATCTCCTTTTTCTGCTCTCTCTCTCTCTCTCTCCCACTCTGAAGCAAGAAAACTCCTCTCCGGGCATCAATCCCCTGCAAATACGATTAAAGCTTTGACTCATCATTTGGACCAAGGAGAGGCAGGGCATGTGTGTGTGTGTGTGTGCACGTGTGTGTGTGTCTGTCTAACTGACATTTGAGTGGGTTCAAAGCTGTGGATCCGGGGAGAACTCCGTTCCACTATCTCACAATCCGTCTCCACTCGTCTGCCGGTCCCTTTGAGATTTTGACAGGGAGGGTAAGGCGTGACCAATCGCACCCAGATATCCTCAGTCCTCCCTCCGATTTGTTTCTACAAAGCATTATTATGCAAACTGTAAACGTGGCGGGATCCTCCCCAGAATGTCACGTTGAGTTTTATGGGGCATGCTGGGAAATGAAACGGGCTTCGGTGTGGAAATGATGGCAATGAAGGTTATTTTGTCCTCATCAGAGGAGGCTGAGCTCTGGACTGACTTGAGTATGGAGCTGTTTGGCTTTCTGCCGGATGCACGGAACCAAATGTCACGACTATCGGCAGCGCTGGGATTCTTTGTCTCTTGATTACTACGATCGTGACAGACAAATGGAGCGTTCTGCAGCTGATTGCAGCCATCAGTAGCAAACATGTCACCGTGGCGCTCCAATCAGGGCTCTATTGGTGACGCGTCATTGTGCCTGAGCTCGGGCTGCTGCTGAACGCTGAACAATCGAGATTCCACCGAGGCTGAAAACAACTGTGTTGCTCGTCGTCTTTTGTTTTGACAGCTAGCACAAATTGCCATTCTCACCATCAAAGCGGCGCAAACACATTCAGAGTGTTGTTTTTCTGCATTCGGTATTGGTTGCACACAGGACATGGATCCACGCACGTGGCCTCTCTGACTTGTGTTTGGTCCTGCTGTGTGACCTGGGAGGACGATCCCAGGGACACCGGCTTTGGGGTGACTTCACGCTGAACAGGCGGTGTGTTCGGGCTCGCTGGGGATTCGGAGCAGCGTCTCTGTTTACATCGACTCGAGGCACGGAGCCGCAGTGCATCCCCAGCCTCGGCCTCCTTCTGTTATCGTCCTTCAAAACTGTTCTGAATGATGTGCAGGGCTGGAACTACCATGAAAGCCAGTAATGAGGAGACTTGCTGAATGCTGATGTTGCTCCGCGAAGCCACTCCTCCCAAGGCGGTGGGATAGAAGCTGCCGAAGTTGGCACTTAAATGATTCAGCCGACGAGGTGAAGCCCAGAGGAGGCTGCTGAGGGAGGCGGGAGAGCCATTGATCAAGTCGACCCTCGTGCCTACAGAGAAGTCGAGAACGTCCAGCCTGCCGTGATCCTGAACTCATCATTTTACACCTTTTTAATCATGAATTAACATTTTCTGAGCGACTTGACATATTCCAAAGGGAGAGGAAGGTTGTTGTTAGCTGGCAAGATCAATCGACACAAGGAAACTACGAGATACTTCTGTCTTGGTCTTATCTGTTTAGAGTACTCAGTCCTCATACAAAAATACTTGAATGAATAACACAAAGGTAAATGTGGGCGTTGGCCAGAATGTGGCTCTGCATGCTAGCACAGCTCCTGCTAATGATCCGGGCCACAAACCTGCGACGTCGGCACCACTTCCTGGTCGTCCTCGCTGACGGACGGCCGAGGACTCGAGGCGCAATTAGACAGAGACACATTATATGACTTTATATTTACAGAAGCTGTTCACACGTAGAGCCTTTCGATAACGCATATAATTAGTGAGGGAAATCAATTCCTCCTGCAAGCCCAGGCGGCACCAATGACATCTTCATTGGGTGGTGGGGGCTTAACTGATGGGCAGCGTGTCCGCTGAGATCGAGAGAGGAAGACTGTAGGAAACGGAGAGGAAGGGGGATTGAAAGCTGGAGGTAAGTCTGGGTGCACGTCTGCTGACTCCAGCTCAGTTGTTAGTGCGGCATTAACATGTTTTACGGTAAATGTAGCATCGCGACTTGTGTGCAGTAAAACCTGCGTCTGAGAGTTTAAAGGGTTAAAAGTCCTGCATCGATCCAGAAAACATCAAAGACTCGGAGCTTGAACGCCTTTAAGTCCGGCATGGCAGGACGATGTCGTCTCCAGGAGAAAGTTTCCCACCAAAAGGTCAGCGTCGCATCAAAAGGAAAGAGACGGTAAAGACAACATTTACTGTTGACGGAGACGGATTCTAATCCGACCCGGTCGGATGCAGCATCCTGTCCATCAATGTCTGAATAGACGCGGTGTGAACTCCTCCCTTCAGCGTCTATTGGCTGACGGACTCCCCAAGGGTCTCATTACGGACATCAAAGCAAAGCTAATGGCAAAGGAATCAAACTGCAAATGCTCAATCGAGCCCACGTGCACAGTGTCAAGGTCAAAAGGTCACGAAACACAGCGGCTCGTCATTTCTGTTGATCCGGATCAATGGATTGAGCTGCATTCATGTGTGTGTGGAGTGATTTCTGGACCGACACACACACCTACACGCCTACACCTACACACACGGCGCCACCACATCTACCCGCAACTACCTCCATCCCATCCCGAGCAGGACAATTAGTAATCCGCCGCCGCTGGTTACATCTGGGTGGTGGCGCCATGGCGATGGGGAGGAAGGGAGGAAGGGAGGAACGTGAAAAATATTAAAGGGTGGTGAGAGAAAGAGGGAATGACAAAAAAAAGAAAAGTGGCAGGATGGAACAAACGGATATAAACAAGGGCAAAAGGACAACCGGGGCAACTTCCCCGCCGCCTGTCTGTCTCCGGGGCAACCTCCCCGCCGCCTGTCTGTCTCCGGGGCAACCTCCCCGCCGCCTGTCTGTCTCCGGGGCAACCTCCCCGCCGCCTGTCTGTCTGTGGGAGATTCACTTTGCTTGTTTCCAGCCTGCACACAAAGACAATTTGGATTACTCTTCAGCGTGCTAAATCAGGAACCTGCACAACGTGCGCTGCCCTGCATGCATATTAATGTGTGTGGGAGCGCACGTGGGCCCGTGTGATGTATTTGAGAGAAGAGAGGGAGGCAGGAAGGGGCGCTGACGAGGAGGGACGGGGGCCCACTAGATGGCACTCTTGGGTGGTGAATTTCACTCCATCCTTTTCTCAGTCTCTCTTTCCATCTGATGTCTTCTGCCCCCTCTCCCTCCTTCCTTTTCCTGCTCTCTCGTTCTCTTCCCGCCTCAGCTCTCGCTATGCGTGGCGTGTATGATGGCGCCGGTTACACAGCTGGGAATTAAAGACGCAGAACTGCACTGCTCCTGAGTGGAAGGAAATCCAGACGGCTTATCTGAGGGTAGTTTCTGTTTGTTTAATTGACTACCACCTTGTCCCCTTGACACACACACACACACACACACACACTGTACACTCTCACTACGTTGTGAGCACATAAACACATCTGTATGACATTTGCTGGCCTATTTTCTTGGTGCAAACAGCATGTGTTTGCGTATTACGCTCACTAAACCCAGATGAGGTGCAACCCCTGCCAGGCTGAGATGAGAGGCGGATGCAGGTGTGTGCGTGAGCGTGAGCGGCGGCTTGTCCAGGAAGCAGCGAGCATCGATGGCGTCGTGGTGAAGGCAGCAGAGCAGCTACAGAGGCGAACGTGGCAGAGCCACAGGGGGGGTGTTGGACCTCTCTCACCGTGAGGAAGACGTCACCGATCAAACCGAGCTCCGGTCGGCTAACACGCCGCGTGGTTTCGCTCCTCGTTAAAAGGCGGCTGTTAATTAATGAACGTCTTTCTTTCTTCTTACGTCGATGTTTTCTGCTACGCTAGTTTAGCATCTTATTCTTTATTTCTGTTTGCGGGTTGACCTTAAGTGAACCCTCCCTGTTTTATTGCGTAATATTCGGTACTTCCTGCCACTTTGTCGAGTTTGTCGACAGCTAGTGGAATGATTGCTGTGACCTTTTGCCCATGAAAGGCCTCCAGAAGGTGAATTACTTTCTGATCCTCACGTTTCACCTTGAGCATCAGAACAAGGTCGATTACTTCAGCAGGCGTTGCCGTTGAACGTGCGCCACACTTAAAAGCTAAACGGTGGTTAGTCTTCCGACTAAAGGCGATACTTTGTTTGTTTGGATCGCTCATCCCCAGCCGGTCGTGCCATTGTGAGCATCCTAGCATGCTGATGTTAGCATCGACCTGATTACCGCCCCAGAGAGCTGCTTTCATGTCTGTGGAGCTGCCCTAACGGGGGCTTTAGGGGTTAATGCAGCGATGCTAAAGCAGCATTTATGTGTTTCTTATCTCGAACATAAAAACTTTTCCTCTCTGGATCAGTCCTGCATCCTGAAGTTGAAGCACTTTGTGGCCCACACAGCATCTTTGTGCTTTTACTGCTGCCCAAAGTAAACGAGGTCCTAAGTGGGCCGCTAACTGTTCCTAAATTCTAATTACGGTTTATACCCAAGGTTATCGCACATATTTCTAGTCAGGAACAGATTTCAGGTCGGATGGTTTCCGCTCTTAATGTCTCACCAGAGCATCTTAACCGACATGGAGATGAGCTGAGCGCCGGGTGAGCTCTCCGTGCTGGGGGGGTTCGCATGATGAATATTCATGCTGTCTCATGCACTGCTATCATTTATGCATCGACTCATGCTGGTGTCTTCTGCGTGAACGAGGCTGAACCAGACCGCAACCATTTTCACCCGCCATCGTTCCTAACCGTGGCGCCGACGGCGTCACGCCGATGGAGGACGAGAGCGGCACTGAAAGCCTCGGCGGCGAAGCACAGTCGTCCTTTAACTCGGTTTCCAGACGTCTCATTGAAACGTGACGCTGTGAGCGGCGTCCGCGGATGAGACGGCGTGCAGGGGAGCGTTTCCTGCCGTCTCTGACTCCAAAGAACTCAAATTGAGTATCCCTACCTGAGATAGCAGGTAGGGATACTGTCAGCCATAAATCCATCTTTAAAATCTAAGCCCCCCCAGGACTGTAATTATCGCTCGCTCAGCTCTGCTATCTCCATCTCTCTGTGTCCCCCCCCCCCCCCCCCCCTCCTCATTTTCTCCATGAAGCCGAGTGCATTGAAGGAGAGCGTGGAAAACAATGAACTCGAAAACAAGCTTTTAAAAGTTCGACATGCCACAAGGTCAAAAACGCGTTTGGCCGGAACCTCCCTTATCAGCAGATCGGTGTGATCCGGCCGCTTCGTTCCCGTCTGGGTCCCAAAACGCTAAACAGCCCCCCCCCCCGCTGCCCGTGGTTATCCAGGGCCAGTCGGGTTTGCTGATGGAATCCTTCTGATCTTGTCTCTGCTCCTTGTCGGGCTCAAATGACGACGGCAGCGGCCCGATAACGCCGCTCCGATCGGATCTGAGCGCCGGCGAGATTGATGCACTCGTTTAAGATCCATCCAGGTGAGAGGGCGGGATGAAGAGAGTCAGCTGCTGATGGAGCCCGCCCACCTGTCACAAATACCGAAACCGCTTCAGGGTCGGCGTGCATGAGGGGGGGGGGGGGTCTATGAACAGCAGCCAAGCCTTCTCCGTCTTTAGCTCGAGTTGAGACCGAGTTTCAGCTCACATCTCCACCTTCCTGCTTCCCGACAGACCGTGTTTCAGCTCACATCTCCACCTTCCTGCTTCCCGACAGACCGTGTTTCAGCTCACATCTCCACCCTCCTGCCGTGGCGTCCCCGTGGCGGCGCTGATCGGCCTTCATGAGGATCTGACCTTGCAAGCGCTTCATTTCCTGGAGTCAATTACACTGATTGCTATTTGCCGGGGCTTTGAGCAGCATCGTCAGGATTCGCCGCGGCTCCGTTAGCCGACCGTCCTGCTGAAGCCTGCCGACGCCCATAAATGCGTCTGTGTGTGCAGGAAGGTGCTTGAAAGCATCTCCTCATTTTCCTAATGGGAATGCTGGGAAGCCTTTAGCGGTTGCCACTGGTAATGGAATGAGAACATATGTATAATTTAAAGCTCAGCCACGGAGCCAGAAGCTGAAACGGTGGCGTCGTTTCTTCTTCTGAGTGAAGTGGCACTAATACAGCTCCTTAAAGTCCCACCAAATAACCCCCCCCCCCTGCTTGTTGTTCTGTTATCCAGCTGCCCCAGTTGAATATTTAGTGAGAAGACGAGCAGCAGCAGCGATGTGGAGGGAATAAGACATGAAAAAGAAGAAGTAGGGCGAGTTACAGTAACACATCAACAACCAATCCGGATTGCAGATGTCTGTCCTTTGGCTCGCTCACTAAGCCCTTTACTTTGGCTACAGAAACTTGGCACTGTTCGCTTGCTAGCAGGGCTAGCGTGAGCATCCATGTGTGCGTTTGTGTGTGAGAGAAACAGCGACGTCTCATCGAGACCTTTATCCCCAAAATGTCAGCCATGCCTTTGGCTGCAGGCTTCATGCTGCGAGTGTGAATGTGTGTGAATGTGTGAACCTTCCTTCCCTCGCACTGAGGAACACACAGTTCTGATTTATAAATAGTGCATCAGCTATCGAGTTCACTCCTTGGATAGCGGTTAAAACAGTCATAAAACCGGTTCTGGTGGGAGGTCGCCATGGCGACTCCCTTTGGAGGTCCTCCAGGATGGTCCCAGAACTACGTATCTAATCTGGACATTTGTATCGCCGTGCTTCTGCTGCCGTTACCATGACGCCGGCCAATCATTCAGCTGAAGCCTCGCCTGGTTGTTCGATCCCTTTCTGTCGTGAGCATCGAGGCGCAGCAGCGTCGTTGCTCTTTTCACGCTTTAATTGCCATTTCCCAAACGACATTTCAAAACACGTTTGACTGTCGTATCATTACAGCCCAAACAGTTTCCTTCTGTTTGTGCATCCAATTTACATTTCATTTGTACCATCAAGCTGTAATTTCTGTGGGCCGCGTTGGCAACACGATGCGAGCCCCGCGACTGCAAAGCATCATGGGAAAAAGGGTCTCCGGCTCCAGTGTGTCCCGCTTGACAGGGAAGTCGTCTCACGGCGAATGTCGCTTCCCCTTCTTTTATTTGTCTTTGCATTCTCCCTCTCCATTGTAAAGCAAACAATCATCACGGCCGTTTCAGTGGGAGGAAGCAGGGAGGAAGCGGGGAGGAAGCGGGGAGGAAGCAGAAGCACCGTCCCTGGCATGTTTATGGAGCGCTCTGCCAGATGACAGCGGTAAAACGAAGGAGGCCAAGGGCAAACGGAGGAGCAAAGTGGTAAAGGCAGAGGGGCCGTGGAAGGAAAAGAACAGCTTGGGTGGGTCTAACTGAAGGGGCAGCCCGTCACTGCCATCGGCGCCTCCGGCCCCCCCTGGCTGAGCCCGACACCCACTCCGGCAGCACTCGTACATTCATTCAAACAGACACACTGATTGTATTAATCTCCCCCCGTGTCTCTCCCCCGCATTAGCATGGGGTCCCCCTCCAGCCCGTGTGTGTGTGTGCGTGTGTGCGCGTGTGTGCGTGACACTTCTGTGTCTCCCATTTGTTTCCCTCCTGCTCATGGCAGACACTTGCTGTAATAAAGTAAATGAGTTTGGGAAATGGCGAGACTCAAGGTGATATTTCAGCGAGCGACTCCCCAGCAGCATCACTGTGGGGGGGTGGGGGGGGGGGGGGGGCGAGCGACTCCCCGGCAGCATCACTGTGGGGGGGGGGGGGTCTGAGTGAGTGCGTGTTCTCGTGTGCATTGGACTGGAGTCTATTTGTAGAACCTTGTTTTATGTGCAGAGATGAATGGATGCTGGTCCTCCTTAATGTTCTGTAAAATCTTATTATTATTATCTAAATAAGAAATAAAAACTCTTTCCAGGTTGTCCATGACTCCATCTCCGTTCGGCCCGTCCTCCTCCCAAGGTCGTTGAAAGTCGATGCTTGGTATAGCCGAAGCGCGTGCTAGCGTTTTAGCCTGTGCAGTTTAAGTTGCAGGACGTAGGGGGCGCTTCGGTCCCCGACCACAGGGTCCTTTAGCGTCCTTTGTTCAAGCCGTCCAGCACGACGTCCTCCCATCATCCACTTTGATCGGGTTCATGTTGGAGCGAACAGATTTGGTGTTTTACAAGTGAGTGAAGAACCTCCTAAAGATGCTAAAGGGCAGCTTGTACATCTGCTGCTTCCGCCCACTGTACCAAAGCGCCGCCAAGCTATCCCGGAAGCATCTTGTGCTAATGGCCGTGTGTAGCCAGGGAGGCCAGGCGGAGCGTTCCCGCCCACACACCTGCTCCACGGGCAGCACACCGTGGCTCGGTTCGTCCCGGAGTGGTGGAACTTTGATATCCTGCTTTTATTTTAGGCTTTGGAATCTTAAATGGACGATGTCTTTGTTTGTCTGCGTATTGATTCGATTTTTCTTGGTACATTCAACATTTTGGATTCACAGAAAACACTTAAGGATGACGAGCTCACGCTGATCACCGTTTCTACCTCTCACTGCTATAATTCTTCCCTTTTGATTCTTAATAATAGATGTATTTTCCAGCCACTATCATTTTCTAAAATACATTTCTCCTCTCATTTGTGAGCAAACGCTTTCATCTCGTGAGCAGGATAGTAATTAGGCATTGACGGAAGGAGAACACGACCTTCACGTCTTCATCTTGATGTTTTGGACATATTTTGTTGCACAACAGAATCTAAAACAGGATCATTTCCACACATCTATGATTATGGCGATTACCCGTGGATGCTAATTAGATGCCCGACTAAAAACCATCCTTTCCAAATGACAGCTCTTCCATTGACATTCAGTCGGGCGCTGTTGTGCTGCATGTCTTCTTCTAGCAGGCAGTTATGTAATCAGGCAGACATGAAAACAAGGAGTCCCAGAGTTTCCTGAACCAAAGGTCGGCGTGCTCCTGGGATTAAAATCAGGCCACAGCGTCTCGCTGCTTCACGGCCAAACAAATGTCTTTCTCTGCCTTTGAGTAAAGACGTGGTCGTTCCGATGCCATGGAAACGAGGTCAGGTGTTATCTTTGTGACTGTTGCAAACGAGGTAAATGATGTGCACATCGATGTCTGGAGTCTGCTGGTTCGGTCCGCTCTGGATGCTGCCCCCCGCAGGAGGACATGTGGCTGCGAGCGGCCTTTGTCCGATCGCTTCCGTGAGGCCTCCGTCTCCTCCGATCCCAGTCTCAGAAATACAAGCCTGATGCCACCAAGCAGACGTCGCCCTCTTTCGCAAATACTCTATTGCAAGGCAGCGAAGGACAAAATGATGTAACCAGGACGGTGAAAACAAGCGCTCCCCGTAAAGCCCATCTCGTGCGGCGTACGCTTCCTCTCATGCACAGTTAGATATGAGATGTTAGTCAGACAGCGCTGCGAGGGAAGCACCAGCGAGAGACGCGGGGCAGGCATGCATGTATGCAGGATGCGTCGCCGCAAACGCACACGCTCTGACATTTGGCATGACAAGAAGAACGGGGGGGGGGGGGCGAGCACAATGGGCCGAGCTCGTGATGCGGAGTGACACATCGGGCAGCGGCGTGTGTGTGTGCGCCATTTGTAAAGATTAGATTGGGATTGGGATGAAACTGGAGGGCACGGAGAGGGAGCGGGGGCGGAGGAGGGTGGGGGGGGCGACAGAAGGCAAAAAGGAAATGACAGAAGCAGAGGACCCGGGGACAGAGGAGAGATCATTATTCGGCAGTGTCCGAGCGGGCCGGCTGTGTGTGCTCTTTGGCCGGGCGGCTTCCTGCGTCCCCTGAAAGGTGGACGTCCGTGTCTCGCTGTCCCGTTAACGGGGCGAGCACACGTCTGAAGAAGACGAGGGAAACCGAGGAGAACAAGAAACGAATGAAAACACCAGACTCAGCAGAGGAAGGTCAGGACTGCAAATGAGGCGACGGAGGAGGCGGCAGCGAGAGTCTGCAGCTACGACTCGAGCCAGAGCCGCATGTCGACGGAGGATAATCGGGAAAGAGAGGAAGACGCTCGGGAATAAATGAACGGGAGAGGAAGAGGAGGAGAGAAGTAGGAGGGAGCCTATTTGTTTGGCTTCTGTAGCGCAATCCCCCAAACACACACGCGTGCGCACACACGTGCACACACGTGCACCACCGCCGCACCAACCAGACAGGCCTCCCAGCGGGTTGTTTGCCATGCTTGCAGAAATGCAGCTTTATTTCTGTTGACAGCCGGGGAGAAAATAATTGGCCGATAAAAACTCATCGGAATTCAGGCGACAATCAGCGGCATCGGAAACTGAGCGGGGACATCGTTTCCGTTTCCGTTTCCGTTTCCGTTTCGGGCGGGAGTAAAGTTTGGATCGGCCCCCCACACGCAAGCTGTTTCTAAAATGTCTGGGCGACTGGCGTCAGAGGAAATTTACAGGAACGAGTTCAGAGTGAGAATTGATTTCCGCTCGAGAGGAAGCTGAAGAGGAAATGAAAAGGGAAGTGAAAAGGAAAAAGAGACAAAACAAATGCATGAATTCATGTGTGCGAGCAAACATCATTAAAACGTGTTGGACGTGTGCTCAATGTTTGGCTCGGTCATGTTTCCATGGCAACTGCTAATATTTGGAGGCTAATCAAATAACTTTCACAGTCAGCAACAGGATTTTGTGAGTCCTGCTGTGAGAAGCGACCTGTTTCCTTTTGCGACCCGTTTCTCTCTGCTCTCGTTCTCCACTACTCCCCCCCCCTTCCAGGATTCCATCTGGAGGTTGTCAGGGTGCATCTCTGGGTGGACAGATGTTTAAATGTACCAGCCGATTAGCCGTGACCCTCGGGTTGGATGGAAATAGCAGTTCAATGGAATCCTCGCTGGGCGTTCTGTAACTGAGCAATTAAAGCGTCCATGCAGCCGTATCTCCTCTGAGACGGCAGCGGCTCCTTCACCGGGTCAAACCCCCCCGTTCACAAGTGACCCGCGTTCATTTATGTGCCTCAAAGCAAGTCCTGACTTCCCGCCGCTATCTGTGGAGCCGGGAAGCTGCGCACAGGCCAGACACATCCCATTACAGGTGTAATTTGGCTGTCTTGGCTCACCTGAGGCTGTAAGCTTTTATTTTCTGATTTCTACTGTCAATAGAGGGCCCTTTCCAGATCAATGTCTTCCCTGGAGCTGGAATCTTCCCGTCGGGCGGCTTTCCTTCATGCATCGAAGATGATTTTCCACACAGCGCGTCTCTGATTGTTGAGCGGACGCTTCGTCTCACACGGAAGGCTTCAGAGTGGAAATACATCGAACCTTCCGGGCCGCTCCAATGTGCTTCCCACATTAGCTGAAGAGACGGTGTGATTGCTATGACAACAGTAGCCTGCTTCACCCATCCATTGATTCTCCAGGGTCTTTCCTCTGTTAATGGCCGTTTGTTTCTCCGAGCTGAAGCTGAAGCTGAAGCGGAGGATGGCTTTAACCTGAGATTTCCGTTTGCTTTTCCGAGCTGAAGCTGAAGCTGAAGCTGAAGCGGAGGATGGCTTTAACCTGAGATTTGGTGAACATTTCAAGAGATATGGTGGCTCAAAGGGAGGATTCCATCTTTCAGTGTTGCTTTGGCTCCCCCGTGGTTTGTCATAAAGAAGTGTTGGGCATGGTAAAGGTTGCTGCTCTGACCTCTGACCCCTTATACATGAACATTATTGGTTACCTGCATGGTTGATTGGTGCGTGACAGGTGCGTAGCTGCAAGCAGTGGTCAGTCCAACGGCCGGACAGCGCTACCTGAGCGCACCTGCCCACTTCCCCTCAATTAAGAGTGTGTGTGTGGGTGAGCTGTCAGGTTTACCTTCCTCTGAAGACGCCGTGCCCGGCCCCTCTCCGAGCTCATTTCCCCCGTCAAAGAGCGAGGAGCAAGCCAAAGGCGGACAGCGGTGGGAAAGGAAGCATGGTGCTGAAAGGGAAGCTCAAAAGGGAAGCTCGAAAGGGAAGCTGGAAAGGGAAGCTCGAAAGGGAAGCTCGAAAGGGAAGCTCGAAAGGGAAGCTGGAAAGGGAAGCTGGAAAGGGAAGCTGGAAAGGGAAGCTGGAAAGGGAAGCTGGAAAGGGAAGCTTGAAAGGGAAGCTGGAAAGGCAGAACAAAGATTGATTTGTAGTTTGTTGAATCGTGGTTAAACATAAATTCAAATCAGTATTCACTTGCATGTGCATCAGATTCCTGCATTACTTCTAATAACCAGCAGGGGGAGACTCCACGGCTTTCAAAGATAACTGAGGAATTTGATTTATGACCTCTGAAAAGTTTTCCAGCGTTTACAAGACTTTACATTTCACTCAAGGGCTCGACGGTAGATATCAATTTTTAACCAAGAGCTTTGACCTTTCGGCTTTCTATTTAGGTCCATAAGAAGGCCTGTATTTTATTCTAAGCCTGATTTTTAGGAACTACATTTAGCATCTCGGTTAATTTGATGCTTTACGTTCATTGTGGAAAAGATGACTCGCTAGACCTAGCTTCAGCCAGGTTTCTACCGCCCACGGGTCGGTTATTACATGTTATCTTCCTCATCAGGTCTTCCTCATCAGGAAGCATCGTTGACTAGCAGCTTGTCGTACACAACGCTGGACAGGTCTCGGAACAAACAGGAAATGGATGAATCAATCTTTAGTCATGTGCACAGACAAAAATTATTTTGGAGAACGATCCTTTAACGTTTTGTGAAGCATGTTTTTTAACAACTTTCCAGAAATGTTAAAATGTTGAAAAGCAATTTATTTGAAGGTCAAGCTGTAACCTCAGGAGATAATTATTCTTAGGTTTTAAAACTAAATTTTTCAGACACCGCTGAACTGTGAGCCGACATGCGTTAAAATAAAATCCCTGCAAACACGGGGATCCATGAAACCGGCGTCCTTTGAAGTTACAGCGTTTTCAATTATAAAACGGCTGGCTGGACGGGGCTCGCTCCAGAGCGCCTGGGCGAGAAATGTTTGGGGCGGGCGTCAATACAACGCACCGCCCTTCCTCCTCCTCCTCCTCACTTTGATGGCAGCCACCTTTCCAAATGAAAGGGGTTGTTGTCGAGAAAGCCTCAGGCCGGCGGAGTCCGAGTAAACACCTGTAAGGAATCGGCTCGCCGTGACGAGCGGCCTGAGCTCGAGCTGCGAGGAGTCTGAAGAAGACTCGTCACTGACACCGACTCGCCGCCCTGTCAGTTCAGCATGCAGCTAAAGACGGGGCACGCCGTGCACGCCGCCGCTGCTGCTATAGCCACGCGCCCGCGCCCGCGCCCGCACTCGCGGCGAAGCGAGCTGCCAATGAGAAAGCAGAAATAATTGGTCCGCGGGGAATCCCCGTTTTGGTTGCGTCGGTAGAAACGGCTCGAAGGCGGGGATGCACAAATCAAAAAGAACACGGAGGTCATGCGGGTCGCTCAGAGAAACACTGACAATGGCTTGACCTTGAGGACGGCAGGGTGACCTCAGAGCGACGGCGTGGCCTGCAGGTCCTCTGGTGGTGAAGCAAGGCGACGACATCAATGGCCGTTTGAGGGAGCGTCTGTTGAAGCTGCCGATTAGCCGGGGCTTATGCTTTTTTTAGAGTAATCTGCCTTTCACATCCGGACAGCAGTCATAAATTGGAGTTTTCTCGCTATCAGAACCGCTACGATCTGTGGCGTTCTGGTCTGCTGCTCTCCGGGGAATAACATCATCGGGACAGTCGGTGCCGATATTCCGGCTCATGCTGGAAAGCTTGTCGGCTTTTTAATCATTATTGGACTTGAGAAGTTGGTTTTCCTTCAGGGACGAATCTCCGTCTCTCTGTTCTTATTCAAATGATGATCTGCTGTCATTCTCGCCTCGCCAAAGATCCAGCGGAGAAGGGGGGGCAGTGAAACCGGGCCTGCATCAAAGGACGTGCCCAGACAGGGCTGTGCATTCGCTGCAGACCGACTTGCGTTTGATTGAGGAGAGACGGAGCGAGTCCACGAGAACGAACGTCTGAAATGGAAAGCGAAAACTGTCAGCGACAAGGGGAACGAGAGAGAGACATTTCTTTTACGAGTTGTACGAGACAACATGATTACAGCACAGACGCACACAAAAACAAATCCATGGAGGCGCTGATATGAAATGAAACCCGACAGACGATGCGGCGCCGCCTCTTAACCACGGCTCATTACCTAAAGGTCGTCCTTTACTCCGGCGTCGCTCCCTCTCTTCACCTCCAGCCATCCCGGCAGTCTCTCTCTCTCTCTCTCTCCATCCCGTCTTATTTGACTTGGCTTTCTCTACCTCGCTTGTTGTTCTCCAAAGGTTAAAGGAGACGGACGGGGGAGGGGGGGGGACGGCACGCTCCAATAAACCAAACGTCTTCGTTTCAATCTTTCTGTTCTTCTGCAGCCGCTCCTTCAAAGTTCTGTTTGCTATTCTTGCCTGGCCTTTTACAGCTCGGGGGGGGGGGGGGGGGCTCAAGCAGGGACCTTGTTTATAAAAATGTGCCTCAATATTAATGGAAATAAAAATACATATTTCGGGCCTCTAACTCAAATGATTTTCAAACCCTTCCTTTGAGTTTCATGAAGATGGTTTTCTAATAAACCGCGTGGGCGAACAATAAAAAATAAAAGCATCTCCTGCAGAAATGTCTTTATAGATTTGCTGCTGCCGTTACTGTAATGAAGGACGAAGGACTTTCAACGGAAACAAGACCGCAAGGGCTTTTTAGAAATGCTCCTCTTAAACAGGATGTTTGACTTTATTTGTACTGTAATACATGCTACTGTGTGACTGTACTTGTACTCTAACATTCTATCTAATAAATTTATTCATCATCATCATCATCATGAAAAGGTGAAACTTAACAGAAACTATTTAAATCCAACTTTTTATTATATAATTTAAATTCGAAAATATATTTTTGGAATATTGGCAGAAACATAATTAATACAAATAAAGATATACAACTTTTTTATTGATTGCTTTTGCACAAGTGTATTGTATATATTTATTTTTCTTCTAATGCTGCACTGTTTGAACACACATTTTTTGCTGTTGTATTTATATTTAATTTATGCCGTTAGAGAACAAAACAAATACACATTTTCCCTTTGAGAACTCCTGACCTCAATGAAATTGATTATTTCCCTATTTCAATCAGCCGTTTTAGCAGCGTCAGTTGGTAGCAGGTGAAACTTGTATTCACAAGTATTTGATGCACCTTCTGGGTGACTGACTGAAATGACTCGATTCACTTTAGTGAGTGACTCATTCAAACCCGATTCAGTGAAAAGAATCAAATTTACCATCCCTAGACAAAGGTGCACAAGGAGCAGCTGGTTGATGCACAAGTTTTATAGCTTGGATCAATAAATAAACTGAATAAACACGAATTACAATCGATTATTTAGTTTAGACAACAAGTGATAACTCTGAGATTCTCTTGATGCCAGTTAGAGCTCACAAATGTGTCTACGTGCAGCACTAAAAGTTCAATGTTAGTTTTATGCAGCAAATGAGAGGAAATCATTTCTGCTACAGAGAAATAAAAGATATTTTTTCTCTTACGTAACATAAATATACATAAACATAAAATAAATAAAGCAAACAGCTTGTCTAGTTTTTCTTAATTTTAAAAGTTGACTTTTCCCGATAACCCCCCCGGAGCCGTTCCAGCCGGGAGCCGCTCATCAATCACGCTTTGCTGTGAAGTCTGCGGCTCGTTGGCCTCTCGCTGCGTGCCGCCGTGCCGCCGTGCCGCCGAACTCTCCGTGGAAATCAGGAGGCAGAGTAAGAGCCTCCGCTCTCATCTTCCACCTGCGAACAGAACAGGTGGCGCGCGGCTCTCCGGAGGCGTGGTGACAACCCGGAGAACAAATGTGGAGCCGTCCTGAGTCTGCTTGGCCAATGAACACGCTTGAGCTTCATGTCCTCGTTCGGTGAACGGCTTCAGGGGGGGCTGTAGAGTAGAAAGGCGGCTACACAACACGAGCAAATTCCCGTCTGAAAGGCTGCTGCCACTCACTGGGCGTCCCCCAAACAGCCCCCGTGACGCTGCTGGGCTCTCCAAGAGCCCCCTGTGGGGCAATTGTTTCCGGGGGCCATGTTTACTTTGTGGATGGATGGATGAACACTCCACAGGCTCATGAGACGGGCAACCTGTCGGTCGGCGAGTTGTAAACACATGGTGGAATATTCAGGGATCCCAGAAGCAGCAGGGCGGGACTTCTTAAAATCAATGAAACCACACCCTCTATTGATAAGCCAATGGTTGTCCCACGGCGCATCGCCCCCCTCCCAACACTGCTCCCAGTCTGTTTGCGGCGCCGTGTTCATTGTTCATCCTTGTTAACCCCCCCCCCCCCCCACCTACCCCATGTTCAGCCCCATTTCCTGCCAGTTAGCAAGGTGAAGGGTTTTTACGAGATGCAATCACGGACGGTAATTCTCGTATTAATTAACTTAACCCCAACCAAGTGCCACAAATTAAATATCTCCCCAAACATGCCAAAATCATTTCATGTCTAAATCGGAGTTAATTATGTCTAATTAGATAATTATGCATTTATTCCGTTTCACTGTCAGCCAATCAACGGGCCATTTAGCGCCTTCAGACACATCTATTGTCTGAATCCTTTGGAATCCTTCACAGATCATCTGAATCTGAAAGCCTTGACGTGTTTGAGAATAAGCAAGCATTAAGCACATTGATCCACCGTATCTCAGCATCGCTGATCTGTTGGGACCCGCCAGATTCGGCTCTATTGTCCATTTCATTGAAGACGTCTTGCTAAACTATGAATGTGTGCAAGAGTCCCCACCTCCAATGGAGCCGAATTTGTGATTATCTAATGTTTGATACGACGCCCCCTTTGTGTGTATAGAAGAGCATTAGCTCTGCTAATATTTCCACATGCAACATCAGCTGGGGAGCCGTTGGTCTGATTTATTCCGCTCGTCGGGTGAAAACCAACATTTGCAGTTATTCTGCAGAATCAAAGTGATTAGGTCCGGCGCTCGTGCATTATTAAAATTCACCACGAGAAAGTGTCGCCTTCATATAGTTAAAGTTCACTTTTATGAGCAAAGCAGAAAGTTCGATGAAATCACACAAAGCGCAATATCAGACAAAGAAACAGACGCTAAAATTAAAATTACAGCAGTTTGGGAAGCGTTCCCAACATGATGCATTCATGTGCTGCTGGTTTCATTGCTGCAGATACTCCAACGTGAAGCAAGATGTTTAGTTTGAGTCATCAATCTGACATTACTGCAGACATTTAATTCAATGTACAATCAATAAATAGCAATTAATCTGGCTTTAAGTAAAACAGCACAACCCAAACGAATCCTTTAATCCAGGAAAGGCTGCAGCAGGTGTGGCTGATCGTTGTAAAGTGGACTAATCAATAGGAATGTTTCGTGCACCAGAAGGAGGGCGACGAGGTCGCGGCGTCTCGAGAGCAAATTGATTTCCAGACGGCTTTGAAAAACGGAGGTGAATATCCAGAGTCGAGACTGCCGAATGCGAGGCGCCGCTCATGGGATTAGAACCTGCCCCCCCTTCCCAAAGCAAATGAACATCGATTACAGTTATGCAGTTGGGTATTGACACAGACTCTCCACGCTGTTCTAATCAATGACCCTGCTCTGCGAGTCGCTCCCTCGCCCACCTACGTGGGACTAGAACCTTCCGGCTGCGTGCAAACATGCGCCATCACGCCCGATGAGCCGCCTTTCTCCGTGACGCCACGGGACTGTCTTTGGCGAGTGTGGAAGTCGTTCCCTCTTTCGCTCTGTCACCGTCGCGGTCAGAGAAACCACGAAGGCGCTCGGCGATCCCGCCGGGACACAGAAGGTCGTTTGTCATCACGCAGCTACAGAGGCATCAAACAGAGGACATCATCCGTCCTCCCACGAGTCTCTGTCCCTCCATGTCATTCTGTTTTGCTGCAGACGTCCGGCGCTGTTTTCCCTGTTTTACCTGTTTTACCTCTTTTACCTCCCATTATTCTGATATTTGGATGCAATTACCTGCAGGAATGTCTCCAGAGCGGGACGACACTTCAAAGACATGGGATTTGTTTAGCTCCCACCAGGGGGGATGTGAAGTGGGGAGCTTGTCTAACTCGAAAGCACTGACTAAAGTGTGCTCGCGGTGTACCTGCCTCGCCCTGAGGGACACCAGGAAAGTAAATCTGTGCAGCTTCTTCAGCTTCATTCAAACAGAAATCTACTGTTGGAAGCCTTGCATTTTAAAATACATTTTTCAGACGGAGCTAGAAGTGGAGGAGATGAAGATGCTGAGGATGAATTACCCCAACAGGTTCTCCTTGGGAGTGACCAGGTTGGACAGGATTAGAAATGAGACAATAAGAGGGACAGAGAAGGTTAGACGTTTTGGAGACGAGGTCAGAGAGGTCAGACTTTGATGCAGACGATGTCTTCGATTGTACCCTGCTCCGAATAAACGAAGCTTTGTGACGCTGCACTTGACTTGAGCAGCTTTCTTTTGATGCCGTTCTGATTTTTACGTCGGCCTATTGAGAAGAACCACCAGAGCAGGCCTTGTGTGTGTGTGTGTGTGTGTGTGTGCGCCTCCTACCGAGAACGGCTGAATGTTAATAACGGCCGCTTTGAAACAGCGCCTGATTACATGGACGGCTCTCAGATTCAGATTTCACTGCCGTGATTGGAAGTTGATGATCAACTTGATGCATCTCACCTTTTGGATTTTAGGGAGTGCGCCAATTGGAAGAGTCGGAACCGCAAGACAAGATGGCAGATGTGCTATCGATCAGCTGAGGGAGGGGGGGCTGCAATATTCATGGTCTTGATGTTTCTGCAGAATAATTGGGGCACTTGATGCCTTTCAACATTTAACAGATGATGCCCGACATTCTGTGTGGGAATCACCGAATGTGATGCTGCCGCTCTAGAAGCCTGTGTGAGCATCTTCACCCTCATATCTTGTATCCTCCTATCTCCATTGCTTCAGTACACCTTTGGTAAAAAATATCTCCAACGGATACTCGGTTTGCCTTGCTCATGGACAAATCCTCACCTTCCTCTGTCCTGTATTCCAGCCGTGAGTCGTATCTCACCGCGTTTGCATTTGCTTTGCATGCACGTAAATAGAAAGGAATAAATACTGCAAAGAATTGCAACTTCCATCTTCAATGGCAGGCTCCTCAGAAACTGCACGGCTCCGTGCAATTTACTTTCCGCCCAATCACAGAGAAGCGCAGTGCGAAAACATTGACTTTGACAAATACAAGCAAGTTTATCTCATGTATTATTTGAGCTGTGTTCGGAGAGAGGAGGCTGCACTCATCCAAAAGGGGTTACTATCACATTCCCAGCCGAGGTATGCATATCAATGCAGGGAAAAAGGGGCAAATGTGCTGATTCAAAGTTCTGGGTTTTAGGTTTTAGCCGAGGGGAGGGCTTCATGCATAATTCATGCGGCCGCTACCCAGACGACGAGCGTTTACGCACACTCAAAGTGAGATAATACGACTTAAAAACACACAATAATTCACTTCACTCATGATACCAGGATGATTAGCATACAGGTCTGCCTTTGCAAAGGTGAGTGGAATTAAATGGGAGATCTGTTGATAGGCAGATAAACTGGAGAGAGCTGGCAAAGCTGCCCTGTGAAGAGAGGTCACGAAAAAGAGTTCTGAAAAGGCAGAAGGAACTTTGATGAATCATTGAGGTTCTCTTTATTTTGTGTACTGAATCATTGAGGTTCTCTTTATTTTGTGTACTGAATCATTGAGGTTCTCTTCATTTTGTGTACTGAATCATTGAGGTTCTCTTTATTTTGTGTACTGAATCATTGAGGTTCTCTTCATTTTGTGTACTGAATCATTGAGGTTCTCTTCATTTTGTGTACTGAATCATTGAGGTTCTCCTCATTTTGTGTACTGAATCATTGAGGTTCTCTTCATTTTGTGTACTGAATCATTGAGGTTCTCCTCATTTTGTGTACTGAATCATTGAGGTTCTCCATTTTGTGTTCTCGGAGGCTTGCTTTGTGTGTGTTGCAGAACTCTGAGAACAAAAGGCTGAACACTCATCCTGGAGAACATCCGGATGCGGTTGAGCTTTACTTTGGGTTACGGTCAACGGCACAAAAAGCTTTCTCGGATCATCAGAGTGAAATGAGCTCCAGTTCTTGTTCCTATTCCCTTTGAGATGCAAACAAATATAAATACACAAACTGGGTAGTAGTACGCCGCACTGCACAATAGAAGGTTGCAGCAAGGTCAAGCTTGGAGGCGGAATAAGCTAAGTTCACCTTTCCTCAGACGCTTCCTCTCTCCCCTTGCCGGCCTCGATCAAACACAATCACGGCTCTCAGGAGGTGCTTGTGTGCACACACACACGCACACACACACACGGAACAGATGCCGCCACACACTCCCGTGGTGGCTAACACACACCCACTTGCAGGCATAGCCAATGGGAGGTAATCAGAGTCCTGATACGCTCTAACTAGATCCATTAAGGAGCTAATAAAGGCTCTGGAAGAGTTAATTAATGACCCCCAAGAACATAATCTGCCCCCAGCGCTGCTGCACGGAGCAAATCCCAAATCCAAACAACAACAGTCACAGTTGGGCGGGGTGGAGGTGGAGGTGGAAATCCCCTCGTCGCCTCACATGGCGAGCAGAAGACAGGAGAAGTGATTCAAGCCCCGTTGATCCAGAGTGCAGGTGTGCGTGCACGTATTTAACATGCAGCTCATCTCTGGGTTGATCCGGAGTGCAGGTGTGCGTGCACGTATTTAACACGCAGCTCATCTCTGGGTTGATCCAGAGTGCAGGTGTGCGTGCACGTATTTAACATGCCTCACAGGCAAGAGGGAAATGGAGGAAATCGATTCATAAAACATCTCGTTCATCGGGTGAATCCTGGTCTGACCACGTCGGGTACTGCTGTCAGACGAACCCAAACACACACACACGTACTAAAACACATCTAAATACTTTGTCTCCTCCATTAAACCTTCAGCAGCTTTTGTCACGATGCATCTTTGTTCCAAAGAGGTGTTGGATTGAAGATTAAATCAGATTAATTTGGATGAATTCAATAGTGCATACGTGATGTGGAACCAATGACACGCGAGGGGGAATCGCTCCGGCCAGGATGAGGCGACTAATTCTTTTATGAGGATTTGATCAAAGGTTAAAATGAGATTTTCTAATCCTTCATAAACAGACTGCTGAGAAAGTTCAACTCTGATGCTCAATGCGTTTCTGGTCATATTTGAAATGTCCTCCTTTGAGTCTCCATGGAACTCTGCAGTGACCTTTGACCTCTCTGGTTAAATGCGCGGCTGCTGATTGAACATTTTCATCGCTTCCATTGTCTGAGCCCTGCCAGGGCCTCAGACAATGGAACAATAAAACAAAGAATATTGATTCATTTATCAATTCATATATCGGTGTTTGCTGGCGTGTGTGTGTGTGTGTGTGGGGGGGGGGGGGGCGACTGCGTACAAAACAATGAGTGTTCGACTCATTTCCCTCGTCTGGGAAAAAACACGTTATTCTTTTCCAGCTGCATTGACATCAATATTCCACTCATAAATACGACAGATTATAATTTGTAAACTATATATATATATATAATTATAAACCCCGCCTCCGCCTCCTGTCAATCAAGTCGGAAATGTTTGCTGCTCAACGAGGTGGAGGTAATGACGTCAACTGCAGGTAAGCATCGCATTGATGAAGATTAAATCCAAGCTTTAAGCAGCTTCTGGGGAGATATTGACGTCATTTCTGGATTTACCTGCGGAATTCTTATCGTTTAAAACGAGTACCACAGGATTTTGAGTAGTAGCACCTGACCGGGAGTACTTTAAACACTTCCTGCTTTTACTCCGGTTTAAACAAACACAATTACCAGCAGCAAGGCTTCACAAGGTAAACTGCAGGGATTAGGACGCGTGGAAATGCTCTCGTGTTTTACGACACGCTTTTCTAGAAGCCTTGCAGCTTCTTCAACCCGCCGCAGAGAAGGACATTTGAAGGTCACTTGGGCCAATTAAAATCCTCATCACTGTGGGCTCCACAGATGCTGGTGTGGAATGTAAAAGGCTGCCACTCATTCGTGGCTTGGAAGTGGTGCGTTAAGGACAACAATCACACAGAGCAAACCGCAGACGCCTGTGGTGAGGACGCGTCTCAGGACGCGTCTCAGGACGCTTCTCAGGACGCTTCTCAGGACGCGTCTCAGGACGCTTCTCAGGACGCTTCTCAGGACGCGTCTCAGGACGCTTCTCAGGACGCTGTCCGTCTGAGACGCGTCTGTCTGAAGACAGTCGATCTAAATCCAAGCAGCCTGGGAATAAGTGATACCCGCCCAAATAGACTCTTTGACCTCCGTCCCAACTTTACAATCTGCTCGTCTCTCCTCGTTTTGCAATGCTTGACCTGCTCGGAGGGACAAAGTTGACACCCCGATCTTGTTTTTGTCCGGGGACGCTGCATTTGACCGGTTCATAAATATTCAGGGCTGGTCGGGGACGCGTCGCCGCTGGATCCGTCGGGATGGTTGGAACAGAGGTTGCGGTGCAAAAGCATAAATAATACCACAGGGGGTTATGCCTGGTACGAAGGGGGGCGGGGTCAGAATTTAGATGTAAAAATACGTCTACATGCCCGCATAAACTGAATTTATATCAAGAGGATTAAGTCAGGGAAAGCCTGCTGAGTTTCAGGTTGAGTTTTCAAGGACGACGACCTCGTTCAGGTGACTGAAGGTTAATACGAGAGCTACCAAAGCAGAGATTGAGATCAGCTCAGGAGCTTCACGTTGTTCTAGGGGTGGGGAATAATTAATAATCCCGTACGCTCATGTTGTTGATGTTGATTTGCAATTCGTCCTCCTTCAGCAGCGTCCGTATCTCGCCAAAAATCATTTATCTTTTGCATACAAGAGTATCATTTCAAAACAGGAAATGAAAAGGGGGGGGGGGGGGGCGTTGTGCCTCCATTCGGCCTTTGACTGACGAGAGCTGAGGATGTGTGTCGACACAAAGGCTCTGGTTCGGGATCCGAGTCGCATCTCTCTCTGAGATTCACTCTGCATCATGCAGCCGACCCACACGCTTCATTATGTGCACAGTATCTCACGCCTCCATCTGCACATTGTTGCCAGTGTGCGCTGTGGGGGGGGGGGGGGGGGGCAACATGACTGTAATCTGCATTAAGACGCTGCACGGTGGAGCAGGCTGATGCTACGCAACATGGAAGCACGGAGGGGAGCTGAAGCAGGATGCGCTTCCCTCAGCCGGTTCGGCGTGCTTTAGTGAGGCACAGGAAGATGCATGTCAAAGGCATGTTCCCCTAACCCTAACAGGGAAGGCAGTGGAATTCTGGGAACACAGACGGTGAAGCATCCTTTTTACCGCAGACAGCAAGAATCAGGTTTACACACGTCCTGAGTATTTGTTCTGGTCATGGGAGAAGAAAAAAGCGTGAGATGAAACCGTTCTATCTGTAAAAAAATAATGTGCCCATTTCAGTGTTTGCTTGTCCCTTTTTGAGAGCAAAACGTTTGATGTCTGCTCAACAGCTGGCAGCTGAAACGGACGGACGCTCTGTTCAGGGACGGGAAGTTCAAATGGAAGCGGCTGTGCTGCTACGATTCCGAATGCGTGTCCCGAAAAGTTTTGAGTCTTTGAATATAGCCTGGGTTGCGCCAGCAAGTTAGAAATGAGTTTTGTGGGGGGGGGCTTCTGAAATAAACTCGCTTCTGGGTGTCGCACCAGAAACTTGTACGATGAAATGAGTCTGGAAATATTTAGCCTGGGCTGCTTTAGTGAGGTAACAATACTGGGCTCTGGTACACACTGGGATATTTCCCTTTTCATCAGGAAACATTTGGCACTCTTCCCTTTTTCGGAGAGAGGTCTAGACGCCAAAGAGATGCGACATTGTGCTGCATCCAAAGCTCAAATGTCTCCCCGTTTGTCGCGTCTGGTTTCCGTAGGAACAACGGAATAACTTGTTCTTTCCGGCGCAGCGGGCCGATTTAAAAACCTTGAAAAATAGTTTCCTGAATGCATCAAGATCTCCGACTCCACCTGCAAAACGATAATGCTGACTGGAATGTGGTCGCAGCATCTCGCCGCGAAGCAGAATCTGAAACGGGGACGTGCTGGATGTGCATGTTCTGTTTCACAAGCAACGCTTGCCCTGATCTAGAGCTGACTTGTACCGAATGACAAACAGATTTATCTTGAAACCGCCTGACAAATGGCGAGCGACTTCCCGCCTTGGGAACGTCGTCTGCGCCGATGATTGAAAAGACACTCAGACTCCCAACGACCTGAGCGTTTATTGTTTTCTTCCGGATTCATTACGTGTGTATCCCCACGACAGACCCGACGTGCTCTGCCGGCGCCGATCCAAACGCAGGAATGCAAAGCGGAGTCCCAAACCCCCGAGACACGGGAAGAACAAACATGAATCTTGTAAATGTGCTTGATCCCTGCTGCAGGCTTTGTTGTGCGTTTAAACGAGTGGCATAGTGTGTGCGTGTGTGCGTGTGTGTGTGCGTGCGTTCTGCTGGAGATGAATGAAGGGTCTTACACGGCAGAGAATCATTCCGAGACGACTCGGCATGCATGCAGCATCGTTCCGATCCCTAGGGTGCAGGTAAATGACCTTATCTACGTTGGATATCGACTCGCACTGCTCCGCACGTGTGACACTGAACAACGAGATAAATATGTGTGGAATGTGAGGAATGTGCTGCTGCAGGTTTTGTCGTTGTCTCTGCATTCTGTAGAACCTAACTTTGGATTGAGCATATGAAAGGTAGTGCCTGTACGCTTCCTCTTGCAGGAACGGTCCCTGATAATAACGCGGCTCGGGCCGAACACAGGAAACCCGTTAAATAACGCTCACTGTGGCGCTCGGGTTTGTGCAGCGATGCGATCTCATGTCTACTCAGCAGGCTGGATTCATCCCTGTGTCAGCGTAGCGGTACGTCTGTCCTGTCGTGCTGGTTCTCTCTGCGGCGCTGAATGGGGAGGCTCACCGCAGACAGACGACGCAGCAGACGACGCAGCAGACGACGCGTCGCCAGCATGGCTGCGTCACGCATGCTGCTGCTGAAGCGCATTCCTCGTCTGACGTGGAAGTGCACAGCAACGAGCAGAGGTTAGCGACGCGTCTGACGCAGCGTTGCCACCAGCCATCCCATAATTAAGGGTTTCACAGCAAGACGTTGAACTGATCTTTAATCCGTAAATGGGTTTTAATGTTAAAACCTTATTTCTCTTGACCTCATTCTGGATCAGATTCAGGATTAAGATCAATACATTTAGAAAAAGCCTCTATTATGAGTAAATGGGAAAATCCAGATATCCAGGCAGGTATCCGGATCTAACTTAGACCAGGATCAGATATCT
Source organism: Brachionichthys hirsutus (assembly GCF_040956055.1). Taxonomy (NCBI): domain Eukaryota; kingdom Metazoa; phylum Chordata; class Actinopteri; order Lophiiformes; family Brachionichthyidae; genus Brachionichthys; species Brachionichthys hirsutus. The sequence continues at coordinate 3,376,908 of NC_090920.1, read as the reverse complement.
GGATTGTTTTCATCAAGGTCTGCATGTAACCGACAGGAAGCCTAACCTCCTTGGTGGAAGTATAAGTACGTGCTGATACTGCAGTAACTGAGTCTAACCTCCTTGGTGGAAGTATAAGTATGTGCTGATACTGCAGTAACTGAGCCTAACCTCCTTGGTGGAAGTATAAGTACGTGCTGATACTGCAGTAACTGAGTCTAACATCCTTGGTGGAAGTATAAGTATGTGCTGCTACTGCAGTAACGCTCTCCTCTTAAGCAGGCCGCTGGTATTTCCCCTCGGAGCCCGCCTTGCTGAAATGCCATTTACCTTTTGTCGAGGCTCGAGGTTCTGAAGCTGAAGATGAGTTTTCTCCTTCTTGGAACATTCAGGAATCTGAAGAAGATGAGTTTTCTTCTTCTTGGAACATTCAGGAATCTGAAGAAGATGAGTTTTCTTCTTCTTGGAACATTCAGGAATCTGAAGATGCGTTTTCTTCTTCTTGGAACATTCAGGAATCTGAAGAAGATGAGTTTTCTTCTTCTTGGAACATTCAGGAATCTGAAGAAGATGAGTTTTCTTCTTCTTGGAACATTCAGGAATCTGAGGAAGATGAGTTTTCTTCTTCTTGGAACATTCAGGAATCTGAAGAAGATGAGTTTTCTTCTTCTTGGAACATTCAGGAATCTGAAGAAGATGAGTTTTCTTCTTCTTGGAACATTCAGGAATCTGAAGAAGATGAGTTTTCTTCTTCTTGGAACATTCAGGAATCTGAGGAAGATGAGTTTTCTTCTTCTTGGAACATTCAGCTTTTCGTTTTTCCCTGCAGAAGCAGCATCAGATGACTTGAGAGGATTTCACCAACAAAGCGACGCCCCTTTGGCCTTAATGCATTTCCTCTCATCCTCCAGCGCCATTAGCTGCAGCCTCGGTAACAAGCCCCCCCACCCCCTTGGCAGCCGAATGAGAAGTGGCTCCGGGGGGGGCTGAATTGATCTGATCAGAAACACAATCATGCCTTGCTCGCTCCTAATAAAACACAACGAAGCGGCTTGGAGAATTCATTTATTTACATTAACTCTGTCGCCGTTTGGCACTAATGGATGCTTTTCATTAGCCAATGAAGAATTCCACGTGGGGGCGGAGCTTGGTGGGGACGGCTGATAAATGAAAGCTGATGATACAATTGCGTTTAGTGGGGGGGGGGGGGGATGATCCTAAGCCCTTTCTTTTCCTCTGCCAATCTGCATCGCTCTCTTTCGTCCACACGGATGCGACTGATACTCGATCCCTTTCCAGTCTGAGCAACATTCCGGTTTGGATTCTCTGGATTGATTCGAACAATAAGAGTGTTCGTAGGTGTGTGTCTCTGAATGTGTGTGTGTGCCTCTGAATGTGTATGTGTTCGTAGGTGTGTGTGCCTCTGAATGTGTGTGTGTTCGTAGGTGTGTGTCTCTGAATGTGTGTGTGTGTCTCTGGATGTGTGTGTGTTCGTAGGTGTGTGCCTCTGAATGTGTGTGTGTGTTCGTAGGTGTGTGTCTGAATGTGTGTGTGTTCGTAGGTGTGTGTCTCTGAATGTGTGTGTGTTTGTAGGTGTGTGTCTCTGGATGTGTGTGTGGTCGTAGTTGTGTGTCTCAATATGTGTGTGTGTTCGTAGGTGTGTGTCTCTGAACGTGTGTGTGGTCGTAGTTGTGTGTCTCAATATGTGTGTGTGTTCGAAGGTGTGTGCCTCTGAATGTGTGTGTGTTCGTAGTTGTGTGCCTCTGAATGTGTGTGTGGTCGTAGTTGTGTGTCTCAATATGTGTGTGTGTTCGAAGGTGTGTGCCTCTGAATGTGTGTGTGTTCGTAGGTGTGTGTCTCTGAATGTGTGTGTGGTCGTAGTTGTGTGTCTCAATATGTGTGTGTGTTCGAAGGTGTGTGCCTCTGAATGTGTGTGTGTTCGTAGTTGTGTGCCTCTGAATGTGTGTGTGTTTGTAGTTGTGTGTCTCTGAATGTGTGTGTGTTCGTAGGTGTGTGTCTCTGAATGTGTGTGTGTTCGTAGTTGTGTGTCTCTGAATGTGTGTGTGTTCGTAGGTGTGTGTCTCTGAATGTGTGTGTGTTCGTAGGTGTGTGTCTCTGTGTGTGTGTGTGTTCGTAGTTGTGTGCCTCTGAATGCGTGTGTGTTTGTAGGTGTGTGTCTCAATATGTGTGTGTGTTCGTAGTTGTGTGTCTCTGAATGTGTGTGTGTTGTAGTTGTGTGCCTCTGAATGTGTGTGTGTTCGTAGGTGTGTGTCTCTGAATGTGTGTGTGTTTGTAGTTGTGTGCCTCTGAATGTGTGTGTGTTTGTAGTTGTGTGCCTCTGAATGTGTGTGTGTTTGTAGGTGTGTGTCTCTGTGTGTGTGTGTTTGTAGTTGTGTGCCTCTGAATGTGTGTGTGTTTGTAGGTGTGTGTCTCTGAATGTGTGTGTGTTTGTAGTTGTGTGTCTCTGAATGTGTGTGTGTTCGTAGGTGTGTGTCTCTGAATGTGTGTGTGTTTGTAGTTGTGTGCATCTGAATGTGTGTGTGTTTGTAGTTGTGTGTCTCTGAATGTGTGTTGCAGCCTCTACATCAGCCATCGTTCTTCCTCTTGGCCTGGCGCTGCAGACAGATGTCTTCCCCCCCCCCCCCCGGCACTAATCTCCAGCCTGAATTCAAACATAATTGGGAATCATTAATGTTTTAACGGACAGCCTGTCAGCTTGATGCACTGCCTGCATTGTGCGTTTATTAAAGGTCCTCCCAGTGTCGCGCTGATTCTGGGAGGGACACGTTACCACAGTAAAATGAGATTAAGTACACACCTAGTATGTGATTTTGACCTTGACAAAACTACAAATCTATAAATAAATCGAACGCTGGTCTTCCCATTTACTTCCTGTCGCATTGAGCCTTAAAGACAGAACGAAAGAAAGATTTGGTCAGAAAATATATTCCTCTGTCGACTTCCCTCGTTTGTTTAGTTCCAAAGGACGAAAGAAAACTATAACGGCCACACAAATAAGTATCAATATATTATGAAAATCAGCAAGCTGGAATAACGAGATCGATATATTGAATTGAATACTAGCTAACCTTTCTTTGTAATTATATTGAGGTTAGCGTTCACTGTCTGACTGACACGTGTGCCCTTCAGTTAAAGTTGCCTTGCAATGGCGCCGTGGGTAGTGCAGAGGAGGTGATGTGCTGGATACTCACTGTGCAGATGACAATGTTCCTCCACAGGGTGCGTTTGTGCGAGAGGGGAAACGTTAAAGCTCGTTCGTATATGAAGAATTGGAAATGCAAATGAACACGCATTTATTTCAGGTAAGCAGGTGGAACGGAAAAAAGGGGATGAACTTAGGAAGATGTTCCTCAAGGAACAAGGTGAGTTGTCCCATCTAAATCAAGGGCTTCTGTCACAGCCGGATGTTTAATGACTTCGTTTAGAACCACTCAAATTACTTACCATGATGACAGCTGGAGCTCCAAACCGCAGAGACTCCAGTTCAATCAGGAAGTAAAGGTAACCATTGGCAGCAGATAGTGGTGGCGGCGGCGGCGGCCGATGACACTGCTGACACTGATTAGACTGCGGGTGAAAAGGCTAATCTTATTTAAAAAGACAGCTGAAATGTGACGTGCCGTTCATTTCACATCATTCCTCTCCCCCAGGGGTCACCTTCACAAAGACATCACGGCTCCCACCTGCCCATTCCAGGGGCCGTCGCTCTGAAGCAAG